>NW_027468011.1:0-102405 GCF_965363235.1 Mytilus galloprovincialis
ACGTGTTTAACCAACATGTTTAACCAACGTGTTTAACCAACCAACCAACCAACCAACCAACCAACCAACCAACCAACCAACCAACCAACCAACCAATCAATCAATCAATCAATACATGTTTCCGTTTCATGTGTTAAATACGGGATCCAAGATGTTTTTTTTTCGCTCGTTTAAATTGAGCCTATCTAACGTGTTTAACCAGCCAACGTGTTTAACCAACGTGTTTAACCAACGTGTTTAACCAACATGTTTAACCAACCAATCAACCAATCAATGCATGTTTCCGTTTCCTGTGTTAAATACGGGATCCAAGATGTTTTTTTTTTTCGCTTGTTAAAATTGAGCCTATCAAACGTGTTGAAAGTACGTGTTTAAACTACGTGTTTAACCAGCATGTTTAACCAACGTGTTTAATCAACCAACCAACCAACCAACCAACCAACCAATACATCAATGCATGTTTCCGTTTCATGTGTTAAATACGGGATCCAAGATGTTTTTTTTTCGCTTGTTTAAATTGAGCCTATCAAACGTGTTTAACCAGCCAACGTGTTTAACCAACGTGTTTAATCAACATGTTTAACCAACGTGTTTAACCAACCAACCAACCAATCAACCAATCAATGCATGTTTCCATTTAATTTGTTAAATACGGGATCCAAGATGTTTTTTTTTCGCTTGTTTAAATTGAGCCTTTCCAACGTGTTTAACCAGTCAACGTGTTTAACCAACGTGTTCAACCAACATGTTTAACTAACGTGTTTAACCAACCAACCAACCAATCAATCACTTAATGTATGTTTCCGTGTCATGCGTTTAATACGGGATGCAAGGTCTCTTGAGTTTGTTTTCCCTTGTTCTAAGTGACCCTATCAAACGTGTTTAATCAACCAACCAACAAACCAACCAACCAACCAACCAATCAATCAACCAACTAATCAATCAATCAATATGTATGACTGTTTATTTATGACAGTATATTGAAGGAACAAACTCTCAATTATTCAAGAACATTTTTATTTTATTATTGTTCTTACGTCTCTTCTGAAAAAAAATCCACATATTCTCTGAAACTACAAGTCCAATCGACCTGAAAATTTGCAGTCAGCAGGGCATACATGTATTGAAGGTTCATAAAAAAACTGTTTGCAGATATCTCTCAAGACTTTTCCTAGAAAAAAGAAATGGCATGCCGTAAAAATCGCTTGCTAGGTCCGTAAATCTCAGTAAAAACCTACAATAAAATGTCCGCTCCGAGATTGAAATACTAATCTGTGTTACAAACAGGTGCTGAAAAATGTACATTATCAGAAAATAATCCTTAAATGTGTTTTAAAGTTACACCGGATCGATTAAATCCAAAACATGCACTGCTGGTGAACTGGGATCAAAATGTCAATTTCCTACAATGACAAAAGAAATTACATTGTGTACATTCCATCTCTATAGATGTTGTCTGTTCAAAGTCCCGACCTAAAAAGAAATAAAAAGACTAAGTTTTTCTTAATATAAACCCGCGTCACGTGATGTCTCCTCAATCTTGCGCGCGCGCTGTATCTAAAATAAAAGAAAAACTTTCCAAACTAAACATGAAACTTCTCCGGTAACATAATAATATAGACCCCATACCAAAGCAAACAAACAAACAAATAAACAAATACCCCACCCCCTTTTTCCAAATCAATCAATAAAAAAAATCAATTATCCATTCATCATAGGGGAAAGACTGCCTAACAATTGTTTTTGAAACAATTGCTTTATATTTATTATTATTATTAAGTCTTTCCACTTTTCTGTGGAAAGACTTATTGTTTTTGTTCTGATTATTATTATTATTATTATTATTTTTTTTTTCTTCCGCCAAATTTTGTTCTTACGCAAAATGTTTGTTTCGCAATATGTCGCTTAGATATTTCTCATATGGTATCGTATAGTTTATGCGCTTTTAAATTTTACCCTGCTAAGGTGAACCATTTTCTATGTAAGAGTTATCTCCCTTTTCACTGTTTATCCTCTGTGTGCATCTCCTTCCTAACAAAATAAGAAAGCGACAAAATTCTTTTTACAAACTGTTCGTTACATCTTCAGTAATTTTTGGCGTATTTGGATCGAAGCGATTTGATGAAATTTTATAGGAGTTATGTACCTTTACGGAATAAATTTGTCGGTATGTTTTCTAAACTCCTAAACCGTTAACCGTATAACCCTGGAATGTTTTTATTTGAGTCCCCTGGGTCCTAACTTAGAAAATTAGGTCAAGGTCAAAGGTCAAGGTCATATTTTAGATTTTTATAAGTTTTTCATTTCCCTATAATTCTTGAACGGTTATAGATACAAAAAAATTAAGCAGTGAAAAATGCTTGGTACTTTAAGGGGCAACTTTTTTACATTATGACTATATTGATTTTACCATCATATAAGGGACATAACTCCCATCGATGGTTTTTAAAAAGCCATTTTTAGGCAAAACTCTTAAACAAAAGGTCCTTGACCCATAGGGTCTTTTGCAATGACCTTGTGGAGCAATGACCTTGACGAAGGTCACAAGGTCAAAGGTCAAGGTCATCAAATTATGTGGTTTTGGCACTATTTAAACAGTTTTATGAGTGTTTGAATTTCAACCAACCAACCAACCAACCAACCAACCAACCAATCAATCAATCAATCAATCAATCAATCAATGTTTCCGTTTCATGTGTTTGATACGGGATTCAAGGTTTCTTTTTTTCCGCTTGTTTTAATTGAGCCTATCAAACGTGTTTAACCAACATGTTTAACCAACATGTTTAACCAACGTGTTTAACCAACGTGTTTAACCAACCAACCAACCAACCAACCAACCAACCAACCAACCAATCAATCAATCAATCAATGCATGTTTCCGTTTCATGTGTAAATACGGGATCCAAGATGGTTTTTTTTTCGCTTGTTTAAATTGAGCCTATCTAACGTGTTTAACCAGCCAACGTGTTTAACCAACGTGTTTAACCAACATGTTTAACCAACGTGTTTAACCAACCAACCAACCAACCAACCAACCAACCAACCAACCAACCAACCAACCAACCAACCAATCAATCAATCAATCAATAAATGTTTCCGTTTCATGTGTTAAATACGGGATCCAAGATGTTTTTTTTTCGCTCGTTTAAATTGAGCCTATCTAACGTGTTTAACCAGCCAACGTGTTTAACCAACGTGTTTAACCAACGTGTTTAACCAACATGTTTAACCAACCAATCAACCAATCAATGCATGTTTCCGTTTCCTGTGTTAAATACGGGATCCAAGATGTTTTTTTTTTTCGCTTGTTAAAATTGAGCCTATCAAACGTGTTGAAAGTACGTGTTTAAACTACGTGTTTAACCAGCATGTTTAACCAACGTGTTTAATCAACCAACCAACCAACCAACCAACCAACCAATACATCAATGCATGTTTCCGTTTCATGTGTTAAATACGGGATCCAAGATGTTTTTTTTTCGCTTGTTTAAATTGAGCCTATCAAACGTGTTTAACCAGCCAACGTGTTTAACCAACGTGTTTAATCAACATGTTTAACCAACGTGTTTAACCAACCAACCAACCAATCAACCAATCAATGCATGTTTCCATTTAATTTGTTAAATACGGGATCCAAGATGTTTTTTTTTCGCTTGTTTAAATTGAGCCTTTCCAACGTGTTTAACCAGTCAACGTGTTTAACCAACGTGTTCAACCAACATGTTTAACTAACGTGTTTAACCAACCAACCAACCAATCAATCACTTAATGTATGTTTCCGTGTCATGCGTTTAATACGGGATGCAAGGTCTCTTGAGTTTGTTTTCCCTTGTTCTAAGTGACCCTATCAAACGTGTTTAATCAACCAACCAACAAACCAACCAACCAACCAACCAATCAATCAACCAACTAATCAATCAATCAATATGTATGACTGTTTATTTATGACAGTATATTGAAGGAACAAACTCTCAATTATTCAAGAACATTTTTATTTTATTATTGTTCTTACGTCTCTTCTGAAAAAAAATCCACATATTCTCTGAAACTACAAGTCCAATCGACCTGAAAATTTGCAGTCAGCAGGGCATACATGTATTGAAGGTTCATAAAAAAACTGTTTGCAGATATCTCTCAAGACTTTTCCTAGAAAAAAGAAATGGCATGCCGTAAAAATCGCTTGCTAGGTCCGTAAATCTCAGTAAAAACCTACAATAAAATGTCCGCTCCGAGATTGAAATACTAATCTGTGTTACAAACAGGTGCTGAAAAATGTACATTATCAGAAAATAATCCTTAAATGTGTTTTAAAGTTACACCGGATCGATTAAATCCAAAACATGCACTGCTGGTGAACTGGGATCAAAATGTCAATTTCCTACAATGACAAAAGAAATTACATTGTGTACATTCCATCTCTATAGATGTTGTCTGTTCAAAGTCCCGACCTAAAAAGAAATAAAAAGACTAAGTTTTTCTTAATATAAACCCGCGTCACGTGATGTCTCCTCAATCTTGCGCGCGCGCTGTATCTAAAATAAAAGAAAAACTTTCCAAACTAAACATGAAACTTCTCCGGTAACATAATAATATAGACCCCATACCAAAGCAAACAAACAAACAAATAAACAAATACCCCACCCCCTTTTTCCAAATCAATCAATAAAAAAAATCAATTATCCATTCATCATAGGGGAAAGACTGCCTAACAATTGTTTTTGAAACAATTGCTTTATATTTATTATTATTATTAAGTCTTTCCACTTTTCTGTGGAAAGACTTATTGTTTTTGTTCTGATTATTATTATTATTATTATTATTTTTTTTTTCTTCCGCCAAATTTTGTTCTTACGCAAAATGTTTGTTTCGCAATATGTCGCTTAGATATTTCTCATATGGTATCGTATAGTTTATGCGCTTTTAAATTTTACCCTGCTAAGGTGAACCATTTTCTATGTAAGAGTTATCTCCCTTTTCACTGTTTATCCTCTGTGTGCATCTCCTTCCTAACAAAATAAGAAAGCGACAAAATTCTTTTTACAAACTGTTCGTTACATCTTCAGTAATTTTTGGCGTATTTGGATCGAAGCGATTTGATGAAATTTTATAGGAGTTATGTACCTTTACGGAATAAATTTGTCGGTATGTTTTCTAAACTCCTAAACCGTTAACCGTATAACCCTGGAATGTTTTTATTTGAGTCCCCTGGGTCCTAACTTAGAAAATTAGGTCAAGGTCAAAGGTCAAGGTCATATTTTAGATTTTTATAAGTTTTTCATTTCCCTATAATTCTTGAACGGTTATAGATACAAAAAAATTAAGCAGTGAAAAATGCTTGGTACTTTAAGGGGCAACTTTTTTACATTATGACTATATTGATTTTACCATCATATAAGGGACATAACTCCCATCGATGGTTTTTAAAAAGCCATTTTTAGGCAAAACTCTTAAACAAAAGGTCCTTGACCCATAGGGTCTTTTGCAATGACCTTGTGGAGCAATGACCTTGACGAAGGTCACAAGGTCAAAGGTCAAGGTCATCAAATTATGTGGTTTTGGCACTATTTAAACAGTTTTATGAGTGTTTGAATTTCAACCAACCAACCAACCAACCAACCAACCAACCAATCAATCAATCAATCAATCAATCAATCAATGTTTCCGTTTCATGTGTTTGATACGGGATTCAAGGTTTCTTTTTTTCCGCTTGTTTTAATTGAGCCTATCAAACGTGTTTAACCAACATGTTTAACCAACATGTTTAACCAACGTGTTTAACCAACGTGTTTAACCAACCAACCAACCAACCAACCAACCAACCAACCAACCAACCAATCAATCAATCAATCAATGCATGTTTCCGTTTCATGTGTAAATACGGGATCCAAGATGGTTTTTTTTTCGCTTGTTTAAATTGAGCCTATCTAACGTGTTTAACCAGCCAACGTGTTTAACCAACGTGTTTAACCAACATGTTTAACCAACGTGTTTAACCAACCAACCAACCAACCAACCAACCAACCAACCAACCAACCAATCAATCAATCAATCAATACATGTTTCCGTTTCATGTGTTAAATACGGGATCCAAGATGTTTTTTTTTCGCTCGTTTAAATTGAGCCTATCTAACGTGTTTAACCAGCCAACGTGTTTAACCAACGTGTTTAACCAACGTGTTTAACCAACATGTTTAACCAACCAATCAACCAATCAATGCATGTTTCCGTTTCCTGTGTTAAATACGGGATCCAAGATGTTTTTTTTTTTCGCTTGTTAAAATTGAGCCTATCAAACGTGTTGAAAGTACGTGTTTAAACTACGTGTTTAACCAGCATGTTTAACCAACGTGTTTAATCAACCAACCAACCAACCAACCAACCAACCAATACATCAATGCATGTTTCCGTTTCATGTGTTAAATACGGGATCCAAGATGTTTTTTTTTCGCTTGTTTAAATTGAGCCTATCAAACGTGTTTAACCAGCCAACGTGTTTAACCAACGTGTTTAATCAACATGTTTAACCAACGTGTTTAACCAACCAACCAACCAATCAACCAATCAATGCATGTTTCCATTTAATTTGTTAAATACGGGATCCAAGATGTTTTTTTTTCGCTTGTTTAAATTGAGCCTTTCCAACGTGTTTAACCAGTCAACGTGTTTAACCAACGTGTTCAACCAACATGTTTAACTAACGTGTTTAACCAACCAACCAACCAATCAATCACTTAATGTATGTTTCCGTGTCATGCGTTTAATACGGGATGCAAGGTCTCTTGAGTTTGTTTTCCCTTGTTCTAAGTGACCCTATCAAACGTGTTTAATCAACCAACCAACAAACCAACCAACCAACCAACCAATCAATCAACCAACTAATCAATCAATCAATATGTATGACTGTTTATTTATGACAGTATATTGAAGGAACAAACTCTCAATTATTCAAGAACATTTTTATTTTATTATTGTTCTTACGTCTCTTCTGAAAAAAAATCCACATATTCTCTGAAACTACAAGTCCAATCGACCTGAAAATTTGCAGTCAGCAGGGCATACATGTATTGAAGGTTCATAAAAAAACTGTTTGCAGATATCTCTCAAGACTTTTCCTAGAAAAAAGAAATGGCATGCCGTAAAAATCGCTTGCTAGGTCCGTAAATCTCAGTAAAAACCTACAATAAAATGTCCGCTCCGAGATTGAAATACTAATCTGTGTTACAAACAGGTGCTGAAAAATGTACATTATCAGAAAATAATCCTTAAATGTGTTTTAAAGTTACACCGGATCGATTAAATCCAAAACATGCACTGCTGGTGAACTGGGATCAAAATGTCAATTTCCTACAATGACAAAAGAAATTACATTGTGTACATTCCATCTCTATAGATGTTGTCTGTTCAAAGTCCCGACCTAAAAAGAAATAAAAAGACTAAGTTTTTCTTAATATAAACCCGCGTCACGTGATGTCTCCTCAATCTTGCGCGCGCGCTGTATCTAAAATAAAAGAAAAACTTTCCAAACTAAACATGAAACTTCTCCGGTAACATAATAATATAGACCCCATACCAAAGCAAACAAACAAACAAATAAACAAATACCCCACCCCCTTTTTCCAAATCAATCAATAAAAAAAATCAATTATCCATTCATCATAGGGGAAAGACTGCCTAACAATTGTTTTTGAAACAATTGCTTTATATTTATTATTATTATTAAGTCTTTCCACTTTTCTGTGGAAAGACTTATTGTTTTTGTTCTGATTATTATTATTATTATTATTATTTTTTTTTTCTTCCGCCAAATTTTGTTCTTACGCAAAATGTTTGTTTCGCAATATGTCGCTTAGATATTTCTCATATGGTATCGTATAGTTTATGCGCTTTTAAATTTTACCCTGCTAAGGTGAACCATTTTCTATGTAAGAGTTATCTCCCTTTTCACTGTTTATCCTCTGTGTGCATCTCCTTCCTAACAAAATAAGAAAGCGACAAAATTCTTTTTACAAACTGTTCGTTACATCTTCAGTAATTTTTGGCGTATTTGGATCGAAGCGATTTGATGAAATTTTATAGGAGTTATGTACCTTTACGGAATAAATTTGTCGGTATGTTTTCTAAACTCCTAAACCGTTAACCGTATAACCCTGGAATGTTTTTATTTGAGTCCCCTGGGTCCTAACTTAGAAAATTAGGTCAAGGTCAAAGGTCAAGGTCATATTTTAGATTTTTATAAGTTTTTCATTTCCCTATAATTCTTGAACGGTTATAGATACAAAAAAATTAAGCAGTGAAAAATGCTTGGTACTTTAAGGGGCAACTTTTTTACATTATGACTATATTGATTTTACCATCATATAAGGGACATAACTCCCATCGATGGTTTTTAAAAAGCCATTTTTAGGCAAAACTCTTAAACAAAAGGTCCTTGACCCATAGGGTCTTTTGCAATGACCTTGTGGAGCAATGACCTTGACGAAGGTCACAAGGTCAAAGGTCAAGGTCATCAAATTATGTGGTTTTGGCACTATTTAAACAGTTTTATGAGTGTTTGAATTTCAACCAACCAACCAACCAACCAACCAACCAACCAATCAATCAATCAATCAATCAATCAATCAATGTTTCCGTTTCATGTGTTTGATACGGGATTCAAGGTTTCTTTTTTTCCGCTTGTTTTAATTGAGCCTATCAAACGTGTTTAACCAACATGTTTAACCAACATGTTTAACCAACGTGTTTAACCAACGTGTTTAACCAACCAACCAACCAACCAACCAACCAACCAACCAACCAACCAATCAATCAATCAATCAATGCATGTTTCCGTTTCATGTGTAAATACGGGATCCAAGATGGTTTTTTTTTCGCTTGTTTAAATTGAGCCTATCTAACGTGTTTAACCAGCCAACGTGTTTAACCAACGTGTTTAACCAACATGTTTAACCAACGTGTTTAACCAACCAACCAACCAACCAACCAACCAACCAACCAACCAACCAACCAACCAACCAACCAATCAATCAATCAATCAATACATGTTTCCGTTTCATGTGTTAAATACGGGATCCAAGATGTTTTTTTTTCGCTCGTTTAAATTGAGCCTATCTAACGTGTTTAACCAGCCAACGTGTTTAACCAACGTGTTTAACCAACGTGTTTAACCAACATGTTTAACCAACCAATCAACCAATCAATGCATGTTTCCGTTTCCTGTGTTAAATACGGGATCCAAGATGTTTTTTTTTTTCGCTTGTTAAAATTGAGCCTATCAAACGTGTTGAAAGTACGTGTTTAAACTACGTGTTTAACCAGCATGTTTAACCAACGTGTTTAATCAACCAACCAACCAACCAACCAACCAACCAATACATCAATGCATGTTTCCGTTTCATGTGTTAAATACGGGATCCAAGATGTTTTTTTTTCGCTTGTTTAAATTGAGCCTATCAAACGTGTTTAACCAGCCAACGTGTTTAACCAACGTGTTTAATCAACATGTTTAACCAACGTGTTTAACCAACCAACCAACCAATCAACCAATCAATGCATGTTTCCATTTAATTTGTTAAATACGGGATCCAAGATGTTTTTTTTTCGCTTGTTTAAATTGAGCCTTTCCAACGTGTTTAACCAGTCAACGTGTTTAACCAACGTGTTCAACCAACATGTTTAACTAACGTGTTTAACCAACCAACCAACCAATCAATCACTTAATGTATGTTTCCGTGTCATGCGTTTAATACGGGATGCAAGGTCTCTTGAGTTTGTTTTCCCTTGTTCTAAGTGACCCTATCAAACGTGTTTAATCAACCAACCAACAAACCAACCAACCAACCAACCAATCAATCAACCAACTAATCAATCAATCAATATGTATGACTGTTTATTTATGACAGTATATTGAAGGAACAAACTCTCAATTATTCAAGAACATTTTTATTTTATTATTGTTCTTACGTCTCTTCTGAAAAAAAATCCACATATTCTCTGAAACTACAAGTCCAATCGACCTGAAAATTTGCAGTCAGCAGGGCATACATGTATTGAAGGTTCATAAAAAAACTGTTTGCAGATATCTCTCAAGACTTTTCCTAGAAAAAAGAAATGGCATGCCGTAAAAATCGCTTGCTAGGTCCGTAAATCTCAGTAAAAACCTACAATAAAATGTCCGCTCCGAGATTGAAATACTAATCTGTGTTACAAACAGGTGCTGAAAAATGTACATTATCAGAAAATAATCCTTAAATGTGTTTTAAAGTTACACCGGATCGATTAAATCCAAAACATGCACTGCTGGTGAACTGGGATCAAAATGTCAATTTCCTACAATGACAAAAGAAATTACATTGTGTACATTCCATCTCTATAGATGTTGTCTGTTCAAAGTCCCGACCTAAAAAGAAATAAAAAGACTAAGTTTTTCTTAATATAAACCCGCGTCACGTGATGTCTCCTCAATCTTGCGCGCGCGCTGTATCTAAAATAAAAGAAAAACTTTCCAAACTAAACATGAAACTTCTCCGGTAACATAATAATATAGACCCCATACCAAAGCAAACAAACAAACAAATAAACAAATACCCCACCCCCTTTTTCCAAATCAATCAATAAAAAAAATCAATTATCCATTCATCATAGGGGAAAGACTGCCTAACAATTGTTTTTGAAACAATTGCTTTATATTTATTATTATTATTAAGTCTTTCCACTTTTCTGTGGAAAGACTTATTGTTTTTGTTCTGATTATTATTATTATTATTATTATTTTTTTTTTCTTCCGCCAAATTTTGTTCTTACGCAAAATGTTTGTTTCGCAATATGTCGCTTAGATATTTCTCATATGGTATCGTATAGTTTATGCGCTTTTAAATTTTACCCTGCTAAGGTGAACCATTTTCTATGTAAGAGTTATCTCCCTTTTCACTGTTTATCCTCTGTGTGCATCTCCTTCCTAACAAAATAAGAAAGCGACAAAATTCTTTTTACAAACTGTTCGTTACATCTTCAGTAATTTTTGGCGTATTTGGATCGAAGCGATTTGATGAAATTTTATAGGAGTTATGTACCTTTACGGAATAAATTTGTCGGTATGTTTTCTAAACTCCTAAACCGTTAACCGTATAACCCTGGAATGTTTTTATTTGAGTCCCCTGGGTCCTAACTTAGAAAATTAGGTCAAGGTCAAAGGTCAAGGTCATATTTTAGATTTTTATAAGTTTTTCATTTCCCTATAATTCTTGAACGGTTATAGATACAAAAAAATTAAGCAGTGAAAAATGCTTGGTACTTTAAGGGGCAACTTTTTTACATTATGACTATATTGATTTTACCATCATATAAGGGACATAACTCCCATCGATGGTTTTTAAAAAGCCATTTTTAGGCAAAACTCTTAAACAAAAGGTCCTTGACCCATAGGGTCTTTTGCAATGACCTTGTGGAGCAATGACCTTGACGAAGGTCACAAGGTCAAAGGTCAAGGTCATCAAATTATGTGGTTTTGGCACTATTTAAACAGTTTTATGAGTGTTTGAATTTCAACCAACCAACCAACCAACCAACCAACCAACCAATCAATCAATCAATCAATCAATCAATCAATGTTTCCGTTTCATGTGTTTGATACGGGATTCAAGGTTTCTTTTTTTCCGCTTGTTTTAATTGAGCCTATCAAACGTGTTTAACCAACATGTTTAACCAACATGTTTAACCAACGTGTTTAACCAACGTGTTTAACCAACCAACCAACCAACCAACCAACCAACCAACCAACCAACCAATCAATCAATCAATCAATGCATGTTTCCGTTTCATGTGTAAATACGGGATCCAAGATGGTTTTTTTTTCGCTTGTTTAAATTGAGCCTATCTAACGTGTTTAACCAGCCAACGTGTTTAACCAACGTGTTTAACCAACATGTTTAACCAACGTGTTTAACCAACCAACCAACCAACCAACCAACCAACCAACCAACCAACCAACCAACCAACCAACCAATCAATCAATCAATCAATACATGTTTCCGTTTCATGTGTTAAATACGGGATCCAAGATGTTTTTTTTTCGCTCGTTTAAATTGAGCCTATCTAACGTGTTTAACCAGCCAACGTGTTTAACCAACGTGTTTAACCAACGTGTTTAACCAACATGTTTAACCAACCAATCAACCAATCAATGCATGTTTCCGTTTCCTGTGTTAAATACGGGATCCAAGATGTTTTTTTTTTTCGCTTGTTAAAATTGAGCCTATCAAACGTGTTGAAAGTACGTGTTTAAACTACGTGTTTAACCAGCATGTTTAACCAACGTGTTTAATCAACCAACCAACCAACCAACCAACCAACCAATACATCAATGCATGTTTCCGTTTCATGTGTTAAATACGGGATCCAAGATGTTTTTTTTTCGCTTGTTTAAATTGAGCCTATCAAACGTGTTTAACCAGCCAACGTGTTTAACCAACGTGTTTAATCAACATGTTTAACCAACGTGTTTAACCAACCAACCAACCAATCAACCAATCAATGCATGTTTCCATTTAATTTGTTAAATACGGGATCCAAGATGTTTTTTTTTCGCTTGTTTAAATTGAGCCTTTCCAACGTGTTTAACCAGTCAACGTGTTTAACCAACGTGTTCAACCAACATGTTTAACTAACGTGTTTAACCAACCAACCAACCAATCAATCACTTAATGTATGTTTCCGTGTCATGCGTTTAATACGGGATGCAAGGTCTCTTGAGTTTGTTTTCCCTTGTTCTAAGTGACCCTATCAAACGTGTTTAATCAACCAACCAACAAACCAACCAACCAACCAACCAATCAATCAACCAACTAATCAATCAATCAATATGTATGACTGTTTATTTATGACAGTATATTGAAGGAACAAACTCTCAATTATTCAAGAACATTTTTATTTTATTATTGTTCTTACGTCTCTTCTGAAAAAAAATCCACATATTCTCTGAAACTACAAGTCCAATCGACCTGAAAATTTGCAGTCAGCAGGGCATACATGTATTGAAGGTTCATAAAAAAACTGTTTGCAGATATCTCTCAAGACTTTTCCTAGAAAAAAGAAATGGCATGCCGTAAAAATCGCTTGCTAGGTCCGTAAATCTCAGTAAAAACCTACAATAAAATGTCCGCTCCGAGATTGAAATACTAATCTGTGTTACAAACAGGTGCTGAAAAATGTACATTATCAGAAAATAATCCTTAAATGTGTTTTAAAGTTACACCGGATCGATTAAATCCAAAACATGCACTGCTGGTGAACTGGGATCAAAATGTCAATTTCCTACAATGACAAAAGAAATTACATTGTGTACATTCCATCTCTATAGATGTTGTCTGTTCAAAGTCCCGACCTAAAAAGAAATAAAAAGACTAAGTTTTTCTTAATATAAACCCGCGTCACGTGATGTCTCCTCAATCTTGCGCGCGCGCTGTATCTAAAATAAAAGAAAAACTTTCCAAACTAAACATGAAACTTCTCCGGTAACATAATAATATAGACCCCATACCAAAGCAAACAAACAAACAAATAAACAAATACCCCACCCCCTTTTTCCAAATCAATCAATAAAAAAAATCAATTATCCATTCATCATAGGGGAAAGACTGCCTAACAATTGTTTTTGAAACAATTGCTTTATATTTATTATTATTATTAAGTCTTTCCACTTTTCTGTGGAAAGACTTATTGTTTTTGTTCTGATTATTATTATTATTATTATTATTTTTTTTTTCTTCCGCCAAATTTTGTTCTTACGCAAAATGTTTGTTTCGCAATATGTCGCTTAGATATTTCTCATATGGTATCGTATAGTTTATGCGCTTTTAAATTTTACCCTGCTAAGGTGAACCATTTTCTATGTAAGAGTTATCTCCCTTTTCACTGTTTATCCTCTGTGTGCATCTCCTTCCTAACAAAATAAGAAAGCGACAAAATTCTTTTTACAAACTGTTCGTTACATCTTCAGTAATTTTTGGCGTATTTGGATCGAAGCGATTTGATGAAATTTTATAGGAGTTATGTACCTTTACGGAATAAATTTGTCGGTATGTTTTCTAAACTCCTAAACCGTTAACCGTATAACCCTGGAATGTTTTTATTTGAGTCCCCTGGGTCCTAACTTAGAAAATTAGGTCAAGGTCAAAGGTCAAGGTCATATTTTAGATTTTTATAAGTTTTTCATTTCCCTATAATTCTTGAACGGTTATAGATACAAAAAAATTAAGCAGTGAAAAATGCTTGGTACTTTAAGGGGCAACTTTTTTACATTATGACTATATTGATTTTACCATCATATAAGGGACATAACTCCCATCGATGGTTTTTAAAAAGCCATTTTTAGGCAAAACTCTTAAACAAAAGGTCCTTGACCCATAGGGTCTTTTGCAATGACCTTGTGGAGCAATGACCTTGACGAAGGTCACAAGGTCAAAGGTCAAGGTCATCAAATTATGTGGTTTTGGCACTATTTAAACAGTTTTATGAGTGTTTGAATTTCAACCAACCAACCAACCAACCAACCAACCAACCAATCAATCAATCAATCAATCAATCAATCAATGTTTCCGTTTCATGTGTTTGATACGGGATTCAAGGTTTCTTTTTTTCCGCTTGTTTTAATTGAGCCTATCAAACGTGTTTAACCAACATGTTTAACCAACATGTTTAACCAACGTGTTTAACCAACGTGTTTAACCAACCAACCAACCAACCAACCAACCAACCAACCAACCAACCAATCAATCAATCAATCAATGCATGTTTCCGTTTCATGTGTAAATACGGGATCCAAGATGGTTTTTTTTTCGCTTGTTTAAATTGAGCCTATCTAACGTGTTTAACCAGCCAACGTGTTTAACCAACGTGTTTAACCAACATGTTTAACCAACGTGTTTAACCAACCAACCAACCAACCAACCAACCAACCAACCAACCAACCAACCAACCAACCAACCAATCAATCAATCAATCAATACATGTTTCCGTTTCATGTGTTAAATACGGGATCCAAGATGTTTTTTTTTCGCTCGTTTAAATTGAGCCTATCTAACGTGTTTAACCAGCCAACGTGTTTAACCAACGTGTTTAACCAACGTGTTTAACCAACATGTTTAACCAACCAATCAACCAATCAATGCATGTTTCCGTTTCCTGTGTTAAATACGGGATCCAAGATGTTTTTTTTTTTCGCTTGTTAAAATTGAGCCTATCAAACGTGTTGAAAGTACGTGTTTAAACTACGTGTTTAACCAGCATGTTTAACCAACGTGTTTAATCAACCAACCAACCAACCAACCAACCAACCAATACATCAATGCATGTTTCCGTTTCATGTGTTAAATACGGGATCCAAGATGTTTTTTTTTCGCTTGTTTAAATTGAGCCTATCAAACGTGTTTAACCAGCCAACGTGTTTAACCAACGTGTTTAATCAACATGTTTAACCAACGTGTTTAACCAACCAACCAACCAATCAACCAATCAATGCATGTTTCCATTTAATTTGTTAAATACGGGATCCAAGATGTTTTTTTTTCGCTTGTTTAAATTGAGCCTTTCCAACGTGTTTAACCAGTCAACGTGTTTAACCAACGTGTTCAACCAACATGTTTAACTAACGTGTTTAACCAACCAACCAACCAATCAATCACTTAATGTATGTTTCCGTGTCATGCGTTTAATACGGGATGCAAGGTCTCTTGAGTTTGTTTTCCCTTGTTCTAAGTGACCCTATCAAACGTGTTTAATCAACCAACCAACAAACCAACCAACCAACCAACCAATCAATCAACCAACTAATCAATCAATCAATATGTATGACTGTTTATTTATGACAGTATATTGAAGGAACAAACTCTCAATTATTCAAGAACATTTTTATTTTATTATTGTTCTTACGTCTCTTCTGAAAAAAAATCCACATATTCTCTGAAACTACAAGTCCAATCGACCTGAAAATTTGCAGTCAGCAGGGCATACATGTATTGAAGGTTCATAAAAAAACTGTTTGCAGATATCTCTCAAGACTTTTCCTAGAAAAAAGAAATGGCATGCCGTAAAAATCGCTTGCTAGGTCCGTAAATCTCAGTAAAAACCTACAATAAAATGTCCGCTCCGAGATTGAAATACTAATCTGTGTTACAAACAGGTGCTGAAAAATGTACATTATCAGAAAATAATCCTTAAATGTGTTTTAAAGTTACACCGGATCGATTAAATCCAAAACATGCACTGCTGGTGAACTGGGATCAAAATGTCAATTTCCTACAATGACAAAAGAAATTACATTGTGTACATTCCATCTCTATAGATGTTGTCTGTTCAAAGTCCCGACCTAAAAAGAAATAAAAAGACTAAGTTTTTCTTAATATAAACCCGCGTCACGTGATGTCTCCTCAATCTTGCGCGCGCGCTGTATCTAAAATAAAAGAAAAACTTTCCAAACTAAACATGAAACTTCTCCGGTAACATAATAATATAGACCCCATACCAAAGCAAACAAACAAACAAATAAACAAATACCCCACCCCCTTTTTCCAAATCAATCAATAAAAAAAATCAATTATCCATTCATCATAGGGGAAAGACTGCCTAACAATTGTTTTTGAAACAATTGCTTTATATTTATTATTATTATTAAGTCTTTCCACTTTTCTGTGGAAAGACTTATTGTTTTTGTTCTGATTATTATTATTATTATTATTATTTTTTTTTTCTTCCGCCAAATTTTGTTCTTACGCAAAATGTTTGTTTCGCAATATGTCGCTTAGATATTTCTCATATGGTATCGTATAGTTTATGCGCTTTTAAATTTTACCCTGCTAAGGTGAACCATTTTCTATGTAAGAGTTATCTCCCTTTTCACTGTTTATCCTCTGTGTGCATCTCCTTCCTAACAAAATAAGAAAGCGACAAAATTCTTTTTACAAACTGTTCGTTACATCTTCAGTAATTTTTGGCGTATTTGGATCGAAGCGATTTGATGAAATTTTATAGGAGTTATGTACCTTTACGGAATAAATTTGTCGGTATGTTTTCTAAACTCCTAAACCGTTAACCGTATAACCCTGGAATGTTTTTATTTGAGTCCCCTGGGTCCTAACTTAGAAAATTAGGTCAAGGTCAAAGGTCAAGGTCATATTTTAGATTTTTATAAGTTTTTCATTTCCCTATAATTCTTGAACGGTTATAGATACAAAAAAATTAAGCAGTGAAAAATGCTTGGTACTTTAAGGGGCAACTTTTTTACATTATGACTATATTGATTTTACCATCATATAAGGGACATAACTCCCATCGATGGTTTTTAAAAAGCCATTTTTAGGCAAAACTCTTAAACAAAAGGTCCTTGACCCATAGGGTCTTTTGCAATGACCTTGTGGAGCAATGACCTTGACGAAGGTCACAAGGTCAAAGGTCAAGGTCATCAAATTATGTGGTTTTGGCACTATTTAAACAGTTTTATGAGTGTTTGAATTTCAACCAACCAACCAACCAACCAACCAACCAACCAATCAATCAATCAATCAATCAATCAATCAATGTTTCCGTTTCATGTGTTTGATACGGGATTCAAGGTTTCTTTTTTTCCGCTTGTTTTAATTGAGCCTATCAAACGTGTTTAACCAACATGTTTAACCAACATGTTTAACCAACGTGTTTAACCAACGTGTTTAACCAACCAACCAACCAACCAACCAACCAACCAACCAACCAACCAATCAATCAATCAATCAATGCATGTTTCCGTTTCATGTGTAAATACGGGATCCAAGATGGTTTTTTTTTCGCTTGTTTAAATTGAGCCTATCTAACGTGTTTAACCAGCCAACGTGTTTAACCAACGTGTTTAACCAACATGTTTAACCAACGTGTTTAACCAACCAACCAACCAACCAACCAACCAACCAACCAACCAACCAACCAACCAACCAACCAATCAATCAATCAATCAATACATACATGTTTCCGTTTCATGTGTTAAATACGGGATCCAAGATGTTTTTTTTTCGCTCGTTTAAATTGAGCCTATCTAACGTGTTTAACCAGCCAACGTGTTTAACCAACGTGTTTAACCAACGTGTTTAACCAACATGTTTAACCAACCAATCAACCAATCAATGCATGTTTCCGTTTCCTGTGTTAAATACGGGATCCAAGATGTTTTTTTTTTTCGCTTGTTAAAATTGAGCCTATCAAACGTGTTGAAAGTACGTGTTTAAACTACGTGTTTAACCAGCATGTTTAACCAACGTGTTTAATCAACCAACCAACCAACCAACCAACCAACCAATACATCAATGCATGTTTCCGTTTCATGTGTTAAATACGGGATCCAAGATGTTTTTTTTTCGCTTGTTTAAATTGAGCCTATCAAACGTGTTTAACCAGCCAACGTGTTTAACCAACGTGTTTAATCAACATGTTTAACCAACGTGTTTAACCAACCAACCAACCAATCAACCAATCAATGCATGTTTCCATTTAATTTGTTAAATACGGGATCCAAGATGTTTTTTTTTCGCTTGTTTAAATTGAGCCTTTCCAACGTGTTTAACCAGTCAACGTGTTTAACCAACGTGTTCAACCAACATGTTTAACTAACGTGTTTAACCAACCAACCAACCAATCAATCACTTAATGTATGTTTCCGTGTCATGCGTTTAATACGGGATGCAAGGTCTCTTGAGTTTGTTTTCCCTTGTTCTAAGTGACCCTATCAAACGTGTTTAATCAACCAACCAACAAACCAACCAACCAACCAACCAACCAATCAACCAACTAATCAATCAATCAATATGTATGACTGTTTATTTATGACAGTATATTGAAGGAACAAACTCTCAATTATTCAAGAACATTTTTATTTTATTATTGTTCTTACGTCTCTTCTGAAAAAAAATCCACATATTCTCTGAAACTACAAGTCCAATCGACCTGAAAATTTGCAGTCAGCAGGGCATACATGTATTGAAGGTTCATAAAAAAACTGTTTGCAGATATCTCTCAAGACTTTTCCTAGAAAAAAGAAATGGCATGCCGTAAAAATCGCTTGCTAGGTCCGTAAATCTCAGTAAAAACCTACAATAAAATGTCCGCTCCGAGATTGAAATACTAATCTGTGTTACAAACAGGTGCTGAAAAATGTACATTATCAGAAAATAATCCTTAAATGTGTTTTAAAGTTACACCGGATCGATTAAATCCAAAACATGCACTGCTGGTGAACTGGGATCAAAATGTCAATTTCCTACAATGACAAAAGAAATTACATTGTGTACATTCCATCTCTATAGATGTTGTCTGTTCAAAGTCCCGACCTAAAAAGAAATAAAAAGACTAAGTTTTTCTTAATATAAACCCGCGTCACGTGATGTCTCCTCAATCTTGCGCGCGCGCTGTATCTAAAATAAAAGAAAAACTTTCCAAACTAAACATGAAACTTCTCCGGTAACATAATAATATAGACCCCATACCAAAGCAAACAAACAAACAAATAAACAAATACCCCACCCCCTTTTTCCAAATCAATCAATAAAAAAAATCAATTATCCATTCATCATAGGGGAAAGACTGCCTAACAATTGTTTTTGAAACAATTGCTTTATATTTATTATTATTATTAAGTCTTTCCACTTTTCTGTGGAAAGACTTATTGTTTTTGTTCTGATTATTATTATTATTATTATTATTTTTTTTTTCTTCCGCCAAATTTTGTTCTTACGCAAAATGTTTGTTTCGCAATATGTCGCTTAGATATTTCTCATATGGTATCGTATAGTTTATGCGCTTTTAAATTTTACCCTGCTAAGGTGAACCATTTTCTATGTAAGAGTTATCTCCCTTTTCACTGTTTATCCTCTGTGTGCATCTCCTTCCTAACAAAATAAGAAAGCGACAAAATTCTTTTTACAAACAAACTGTTCGTTACATCTTCAGTAATTTTTGGCGTATTTGGATCGAAGCGATTTGATGAAATTTTATAGGAGTTATGTACCTTTACGGAATAAATTTGTCGGTATGTTTTCTAAACTCCTAAACCGTTAACCGTATAACCCTGGAATGTTTTTATTTGAGTCCCCTGGGTCCTAACTTAGAAAATTAGGTCAAGGTCAAAGGTCAAGGTCATATTTTAGATTTTTATAAGTTTTTCATTTCCCTATAATTCTTGAACGGTTATAGATACAAAAAAATTAAGCAGTGAAAAATGCTTGGTACTTTAAGGGGCAACTTTTTTACATTATGACTATATTGATTTTACCATCATATAAGGGACATAACTCCCATCGATGGTTTTTAAAAAGCCATTTTTAGGCAAAACTCTTAAACAAAAGGTCCTTGACCCATAGGGTCTTTTGCAATGACCTTGTGGAGCAATGACCTTGACGAAGGTCACAAGGTCAAAGGTCAAGGTCATCAAATTATGTGGTTTTGGCACTATTTAAACAGTTTTATGAGTGTTTGAATTTCAACCAACCAACCAACCAACCAACCAACCAACCAATCAATCAATCAATCAATCAATCAATGTTTCCGTTTCATGTGTTTGATACGGGATTCAAGGTTTCTTTTTTTCCGCTTGTTTTAATTGAGCCTATCAAACGTGTTTAACCAACATGTTTAACCAACATGTTTAACCAACGTGTTTAACCAACGTGTTTAACCAACCAACCAACCAACCAACCAACCAACCAATCAATCAATCAATCAATGCATGTTTCCGTTTCATGTGTAAATACGGGATCCAAGATGGTTTTTTTTTCGCTTGTTTAAATTGAGCCTATCTAACGTGTTTAACCAGCCAACGTGTTTAACCAACGTGTTTAACCAACATGTTTAACCAACGTGTTTAACCAACCAACCAACCAACCAACCAACCAACCAACCAACCAACCAACCAACCAATCAATCAATCAATCAATACATGTTTCCGTTTCATGTGTTAAATACGGGATCCAAGATGTTTTTTTTTCGCTCGTTTAAATTGAGCCTATCTAACGTGTTTAACCAGCCAACGTGTTTAACCAACGTGTTTAACCAACGTGTTTAACCAACGTGTTTAACCAACATGTTTAACCAACCAATCAACCAATCAATGCATGTTTCCGTTTCCTGTGTTAAATACGGGATCCAAGATGTTTTTTTTTTCGCTTGTTAAAATTGAGCCTATCAAACGTGTTGAAAGTACGTGTTTAAACTACGTGTTTAACCAGCATGTTTAACCAACGTGTTTAATCAACCAACCAACCAACCAACCAACCAACCAATACATCAATGCATGTTTCCGTTTCATGTGTTAAATACGGGATCCAAGATGTTTTTTTTTCGCTTGTTTAAATTGAGCCTATCAAACGTGTTTAACCAGCCAACGTGTTTAACCAACGTGTTTAATCAACATGTTTAACCAACGTGTTTAACCAACCAACCAACCAATCAACCAATCAATGCATGTTTCCATTTAATTTGTTAAATACGGGATCCAA
Organism: Mytilus galloprovincialis; assembly: GCF_965363235.1. Classification (NCBI taxonomy): domain Eukaryota; kingdom Metazoa; phylum Mollusca; class Bivalvia; order Mytilida; family Mytilidae; genus Mytilus; species Mytilus galloprovincialis. Next base: position 21,513 of record NW_027468011.1, read on the forward strand.
GATGTTTTTTTTTCGCTTGTTTAAATTGAGCCTTTCCAACGTGTTTAACCAGTCAACGTGTTTAACCAACGTGTTCAACCAACATGTTTAACTAACGTGTTTAACCAACCAACCAACCAATCAATCACTTAATGTATGTTTCCGTGTCATGCGTTTAATACGGGATGCAAGGTCTCTTGAGTTTGTTTTCCCTTGTTCTAAGTGACCCTATCAAACGTGTTTAATCAACCAACCAACAAACCAACCAACCAACCAACCAATCAATCAACCAACTAATCAATCAATCAATATGTATGACTGTTTATTTATGACAGTATATTGAAGGAACAAACTCTCAATTATTCAAGAACATTTTTATTTTATTATTGTTCTTACGTCTCTTCTGAAAAAAAATCCACATATTCTCTGAAACTACAAGTCCAATCGACCTGAAAATTTGCAGTCAGCAGGGCATACATGTATTGAAGGTTCATAAAAAAACTGTTTGCAGATATCTCTCAAGACTTTTCCTAGAAAAAAGAAATGGCATGCCGTAAAAATCGCTTGCTAGGTCCGTAAATCTCAGTAAAAACCTACAATAAAATGTCCGCTCCGAGATTGAAATACTAATCTGTGTTACAAACAGGTGCTGAAAAATGTACATTATCAGAAAATAATCCTTAAATGTGTTTTAAAGTTACACCGGATCGATTAAATCCAAAACATGCACTGCTGGTGAACTGGGATCAAAATGTCAATTTCCTACAATGACAAAAGAAATTACATTGTGTACATTCCATCTCTATAGATGTTGTCTGTTCAAAGTCCCGACCTAAAAAGAAATAAAAAGACTAAGTTTTTCTTAATATAAACCCGCGTCACGTGATGTCTCCTCAATCTTGCGCGCGCGCTGTATCTAAAATAAAAGAAAAACTTTCCAAACTAAACATGAAACTTCTCCGGTAACATAATAATATAGACCCCATACCAAAGCAAACAAACAAACAAATAAACAAATACCCCACCCCCTTTTTCCAAATCAATCAATAAAAAAAATCAATTATCCATTCATCATAGGGGAAAGACTGCCTAACAATTGTTTTTGAAACAATTGCTTTATATTTATTATTATTATTAAGTCTTTCCACTTTTCTGTGGAAAGACTTATTGTTTTTGTTCTGATTATTATTATTATTATTATTATTTTTTTTTTCTTCCGCCAAATTTTGTTCTTACGCAAAATGTTTGTTTCGCAATATGTCGCTTAGATATTTCTCATATGGTATCGTATAGTTTATGCGCTTTTAAATTTTACCCTGCTAAGGTGAACCATTTTCTATGTAAGAGTTATCTCCCTTTTCACTGTTTATCCTCTGTGTGCATCTCCTTCCTAACAAAATAAGAAAGCGACAAAATTCTTTTTACAAACTGTTCGTTACATCTTCAGTAATTTTTGGCGTATTTGGATCGAAGCGATTTGATGAAATTTTATAGGAGTTATGTACCTTTACGGAATAAATTTGTCGGTATGTTTTCTAAACTCCTAAACCGTTAACCGTATAACCCTGGAATGTTTTTATTTGAGTCCCCTGGGTCCTAACTTAGAAAATTAGGTCAAGGTCAAAGGTCAAGGTCATATTTTAGATTTTTATAAGTTTTTCATTTCCCTATAATTCTTGAACGGTTATAGATACAAAAAAATTAAGCAGTGAAAAATGCTTGGTACTTTAAGGGGCAACTTTTTTACATTATGACTATATTGATTTTACCATCATATAAGGGACATAACTCCCATCGATGGTTTTTAAAAAGCCATTTTTAGGCAAAACTCTTAAACAAAAGGTCCTTGACCCATAGGGTCTTTTGCAATGACCTTGTGGAGCAATGACCTTGACGAAGGTCACAAGGTCAAAGGTCAAGGTCATCAAATTATGTGGTTTTGGCACTATTTAAACAGTTTTATGAGTGTTTGAATTTCAACCAACCAACCAACCAACCAACCAACCAACCAATCAATCAATCAATCAATCAATCAATCAATGTTTCCGTTTCATGTGTTTGATACGGGATTCAAGGTTTCTTTTTTTCCGCTTGTTTTAATTGAGCCTATCAAACGTGTTTAACCAACATGTTTAACCAACATGTTTAACCAACGTGTTTAACCAACGTGTTTAACCAACCAACCAACCAACCAACCAACCAACCAACCAACCAACCAATCAATCAATCAATCAATGCATGTTTCCGTTTCATGTGTAAATACGGGATCCAAGATGGTTTTTTTTTCGCTTGTTTAAATTGAGCCTATCTAACGTGTTTAACCAGCCAACGTGTTTAACCAACGTGTTTAACCAACATGTTTAACCAACGTGTTTAACCAACCAACCAACCAACCAACCAACCAACCAACCAACCAACCAACCAACCAACCAACCAATCAATCAATCAATCAATACATGTTTCCGTTTCATGTGTTAAATACGGGATCCAAGATGTTTTTTTTTCGCTCGTTTAAATTGAGCCTATCTAACGTGTTTAACCAGCCAACGTGTTTAACCAACGTGTTTAACCAACGTGTTTAACCAACATGTTTAACCAACCAATCAACCAATCAATGCATGTTTCCGTTTCCTGTGTTAAATACGGGATCCAAGATGTTTTTTTTTCGCTCGTTTAAATTGAGCCTATCTAACGTGTTTAACCAGCCAACGTGTTTAACCAACGTGTTTAACCAACGTGTTTAACCAACATGTTTAACCAACCAATCAACCAATCAATGCATGTTTCCGTTTCCTGTGTTAAATACGGGATCCAAGATGTTTTTTTTTTCGCTTGTTAAAATTGAGCCTATCAAACGTGTTGAAAGTACGTGTTTAAACTACGTGTTTAACCAGCATGTTTAACCAACGTGTTTAATCAACCAACCAACCAACCAACCAACCAACCAATACATCAATGCATGTTTCCGTTTCATGTGTTAAATACGGGATCCAAGATGTTTTTTTTTCGCTTGTTTAAATTGAGCCTATCAAACGTGTTTAACCAGCCAACGTGTTTAACCAACGTGTTTAATCAACATGTTTAACCAACGTGTTTAACCAACCAACCAACCAATCAACCAATCAATGCATGTTTCCATTTAATTTGTTAAATACGGGATCCAAGATGTTTTTTTTTCGCTTGTTTAAATTGAGCCTTTCCAACGTGTTTAACCAGTCAACGTGTTTAACCAACGTGTTCAACCAACATGTTTAACTAACGTGTTTAACCAACCAACCAACCAATCAATCACTTAATGTATGTTTCCGTGTCATGCGTTTAATACGGGATGCAAGGTCTCTTGAGTTTGTTTTCCCTTGTTCTAAGTGACCCTATCAAACGTGTTTAATCAACCAACCAACAAACCAACCAACCAACCAACCAATCAATCAACCAACTAATCAATCAATCAATATGTATGACTGTTTATTTATGACAGTATATTGAAGGAACAAACTCTCAATTATTCAAGAACATTTTTATTTTATTATTGTTCTTACGTCTCTTCTGAAAAAAAATCCACATATTCTCTGAAACTACAAGTCCAATCGACCTGAAAATTTGCAGTCAGCAGGGCATACATGTATTGAAGGTTCATAAAAAAACTGTTTGCAGATATCTCTCAAGACTTTTCCTAGAAAAAAGAAATGGCATGCCGTAAAAATCGCTTGCTAGGTCCGTAAATCTCAGTAAAAACCTACAATAAAATGTCCGCTCCGAGATTGAAATACTAATCTGTGTTACAAACAGGTGCTGAAAAATGTACATTATCAGAAAATAATCCTTAAATGTGTTTTAAAGTTACACCGGATCGATTAAATCCAAAACATGCACTGCTGGTGAACTGGGATCAAAATGTCAATTTCCTACAATGACAAAAGAAATTACATTGTGTACATTCCATCTCTATAGATGTTGTCTGTTCAAAGTCCCGACCTAAAAAGAAATAAAAAGACTAAGTTTTTCTTAATATAAACCCGCGTCACGTGATGTCTCCTCAATCTTGCGCGCGCGCTGTATCTAAAATAAAAGAAAAACTTTCCAAACTAAACATGAAACTTCTCCGGTAACATAATAATATAGACCCCATACCAAAGCAAACAAACAAACAAATAAACAAATACCCCACCCCCTTTTTCCAAATCAATCAATAAAAAAAATCAATTATCCATTCATCATAGGGGAAAGACTGCCTAACAATTGTTTTTGAAACAATTGCTTTATATTTATTATTATTATTAAGTCTTTCCACTTTTCTGTGGAAAGACTTATTGTTTTTGTTCTGATTATTATTATTATTATTATTATTTTTTTTTTCTTCCGCCAAATTTTGTTCTTACGCAAAATGTTTGTTTCGCAATATGTCGCTTAGATATTTCTCATATGGTATCGTATAGTTTATGCGCTTTTAAATTTTACCCTGCTAAGGTGAACCATTTTCTATGTAAGAGTTATCTCCCTTTTCACTGTTTATCCTCTGTGTGCATCTCCTTCCTAACAAAATAAGAAAGCGACAAAATTCTTTTTACAAACTGTTCGTTACATCTTCAGTAATTTTTGGCGTATTTGGATCGAAGCGATTTGATGAAATTTTATAGGAGTTATGTACCTTTACGGAATAAATTTGTCGGTATGTTTTCTAAACTCCTAAACCGTTAACCGTATAACCCTGGAATGTTTTTATTTGAGTCCCCTGGGTCCTAACTTAGAAAATTAGGTCAAGGTCAAAGGTCAAGGTCATATTTTAGATTTTTATAAGTTTTTCATTTCCCTATAATTCTTGAACGGTTATAGATACAAAAAAATTAAGCAGTGAAAAATGCTTGGTACTTTAAGGGGCAACTTTTTTACATTATGACTATATTGATTTTACCATCATATAAGGGACATAACTCCCATCGATGGTTTTTAAAAAGCCATTTTTAGGCAAAACTCTTAAACAAAAGGTCCTTGACCCATAGGGTCTTTTGCAATGACCTTGTGGAGCAATGACCTTGACGAAGGTCACAAGGTCAAAGGTCAAGGTCATCAAATTATGTGGTTTTGGCACTATTTAAACAGTTTTATGAGTGTTTGAATTTCAACCAACCAACCAACCAACCAACCAACCAACCAATCAATCAATCAATCAATCAATCAATCAATGTTTCCGTTTCATGTGTTTGATACGGGATTCAAGGTTTCTTTTTTTCCGCTTGTTTTAATTGAGCCTATCAAACGTGTTTAACCAACATGTTTAACCAACATGTTTAACCAACGTGTTTAACCAACGTGTTTAACCAACCAACCAACCAACCAACCAACCAACCAACCAACCAACCAATCAATCAATCAATCAATGCATGTTTCCGTTTCATGTGTAAATACGGGATCCAAGATGGTTTTTTTTTCGCTTGTTTAAATTGAGCCTATCTAACGTGTTTAACCAGCCAACGTGTTTAACCAACGTGTTTAACCAACATGTTTAACCAACGTGTTTAACCAACCAACCAACCAACCAACCAACCAACCAACCAACCAACCAACCAACCAACCAACCAATCAATCAATCAATCAATACATGTTTCCGTTTCATGTGTTAAATACGGGATCCAAGATGTTTTTTTTTCGCTCGTTTAAATTGAGCCTATCTAACGTGTTTAACCAGCCAACGTGTTTAACCAACGTGTTTAACCAACGTGTTTAACCAACATGTTTAACCAACCAATCAACCAATCAATGCATGTTTCCGTTTCCTGTGTTAAATACGGGATCCAAGATGTTTTTTTTTCGCTCGTTTAAATTGAGCCTATCTAACGTGTTTAACCAGCCAACGTGTTTAACCAACGTGTTTAACCAACGTGTTTAACCAACATGTTTAACCAACCAATCAACCAATCAATGCATGTTTCCGTTTCCTGTGTTAAATACGGGATCCAAGATGTTTTTTTTTTCGCTTGTTAAAATTGAGCCTATCAAACGTGTTGAAAGTACGTGTTTAAACTACGTGTTTAACCAGCATGTTTAACCAACGTGTTTAATCAACCAACCAACCAACCAACCAACCAACCAATACATCAATGCATGTTTCCGTTTCATGTGTTAAATACGGGATCCAAGATGTTTTTTTTTCGCTTGTTTAAATTGAGCCTATCAAACGTGTTTAACCAGCCAACGTGTTTAACCAACGTGTTTAATCAACATGTTTAACCAACGTGTTTAACCAACCAACCAACCAATCAACCAATCAATGCATGTTTCCATTTAATTTGTTAAATACGGGATCCAAGATGTTTTTTTTTCGCTTGTTTAAATTGAGCCTTTCCAACGTGTTTAACCAGTCAACGTGTTTAACCAACGTGTTCAACCAACATGTTTAACTAACGTGTTTAACCAACCAACCAACCAATCAATCACTTAATGTATGTTTCCGTGTCATGCGTTTAATACGGGATGCAAGGTCTCTTGAGTTTGTTTTCCCTTGTTCTAAGTGACCCTATCAAACGTGTTTAATCAACCAACCAACAAACCAACCAACCAACCAACCAATCAATCAACCAACTAATCAATCAATCAATATGTATGACTGTTTATTTATGACAGTATATTGAAGGAACAAACTCTCAATTATTCAAGAACATTTTTATTTTATTATTGTTCTTACGTCTCTTCTGAAAAAAAATCCACATATTCTCTGAAACTACAAGTCCAATCGACCTGAAAATTTGCAGTCAGCAGGGCATACATGTATTGAAGGTTCATAAAAAAACTGTTTGCAGATATCTCTCAAGACTTTTCCTAGAAAAAAGAAATGGCATGCCGTAAAAATCGCTTGCTAGGTCCGTAAATCTCAGTAAAAACCTACAATAAAATGTCCGCTCCGAGATTGAAATACTAATCTGTGTTACAAACAGGTGCTGAAAAATGTACATTATCAGAAAATAATCCTTAAATGTGTTTTAAAGTTACACCGGATCGATTAAATCCAAAACATGCACTGCTGGTGAACTGGGATCAAAATGTCAATTTCCTACAATGACAAAAGAAATTACATTGTGTACATTCCATCTCTATAGATGTTGTCTGTTCAAAGTCCCGACCTAAAAAGAAATAAAAAGACTAAGTTTTTCTTAATATAAACCCGCGTCACGTGATGTCTCCTCAATCTTGCGCGCGCGCTGTATCTAAAATAAAAGAAAAACTTTCCAAACTAAACATGAAACTTCTCCGGTAACATAATAATATAGACCCCATACCAAAGCAAACAAACAAACAAATAAACAAATACCCCACCCCCTTTTTCCAAATCAATCAATAAAAAAAATCAATTATCCATTCATCATAGGGGAAAGACTGCCTAACAATTGTTTTTGAAACAATTGCTTTATATTTATTATTATTATTAAGTCTTTCCACTTTTCTGTGGAAAGACTTATTGTTTTTGTTCTGATTATTATTATTATTATTATTATTTTTTTTTTCTTCCGCCAAATTTTGTTCTTACGCAAAATGTTTGTTTCGCAATATGTCGCTTAGATATTTCTCATATGGTATCGTATAGTTTATGCGCTTTTAAATTTTACCCTGCTAAGGTGAACCATTTTCTATGTAAGAGTTATCTCCCTTTTCACTGTTTATCCTCTGTGTGCATCTCCTTCCTAACAAAATAAGAAAGCGACAAAATTCTTTTTACAAACTGTTCGTTACATCTTCAGTAATTTTTGGCGTATTTGGATCGAAGCGATTTGATGAAATTTTATAGGAGTTATGTACCTTTACGGAATAAATTTGTCGGTATGTTTTCTAAACTCCTAAACCGTTAACCGTATAACCCTGGAATGTTTTTATTTGAGTCCCCTGGGTCCTAACTTAGAAAATTAGGTCAAGGTCAAAGGTCAAGGTCATATTTTAGATTTTTATAAGTTTTTCATTTCCCTATAATTCTTGAACGGTTATAGATACAAAAAAATTAAGCAGTGAAAAATGCTTGGTACTTTAAGGGGCAACTTTTTTACATTATGACTATATTGATTTTACCATCATATAAGGGACATAACTCCCATCGATGGTTTTTAAAAAGCCATTTTTAGGCAAAACTCTTAAACAAAAGGTCCTTGACCCATAGGGTCTTTTGCAATGACCTTGTGGAGCAATGACCTTGACGAAGGTCACAAGGTCAAAGGTCAAGGTCATCAAATTATGTGGTTTTGGCACTATTTAAACAGTTTTATGAGTGTTTGAATTTCAACCAACCAACCAACCAACCAACCAACCAACCAATCAATCAATCAATCAATCAATCAATCAATGTTTCCGTTTCATGTGTTTGATACGGGATTCAAGGTTTCTTTTTTTCCGCTTGTTTTAATTGAGCCTATCAAACGTGTTTAACCAACATGTTTAACCAACATGTTTAACCAACGTGTTTAACCAACGTGTTTAACCAACCAACCAACCAACCAACCAACCAACCAACCAACCAACCAATCAATCAATCAATCAATGCATGTTTCCGTTTCATGTGTAAATACGGGATCCAAGATGGTTTTTTTTTCGCTTGTTTAAATTGAGCCTATCTAACGTGTTTAACCAGCCAACGTGTTTAACCAACGTGTTTAACCAACATGTTTAACCAACGTGTTTAACCAACCAACCAACCAACCAACCAACCAACCAACCAACCAACCAACCAACCAACCAACCAATCAATCAATCAATCAATACATGTTTCCGTTTCATGTGTTAAATACGGGATCCAAGATGTTTTTTTTTCGCTCGTTTAAATTGAGCCTATCTAACGTGTTTAACCAGCCAACGTGTTTAACCAACGTGTTTAACCAACGTGTTTAACCAACATGTTTAACCAACCAATCAACCAATCAATGCATGTTTCCGTTTCCTGTGTTAAATACGGGATCCAAGATGTTTTTTTTTCGCTCGTTTAAATTGAGCCTATCTAACGTGTTTAACCAGCCAACGTGTTTAACCAACGTGTTTAACCAACGTGTTTAACCAACATGTTTAACCAACCAATCAACCAATCAATGCATGTTTCCGTTTCCTGTGTTAAATACGGGATCCAAGATGTTTTTTTTTTCGCTTGTTAAAATTGAGCCTATCAAACGTGTTGAAAGTACGTGTTTAAACTACGTGTTTAACCAGCATGTTTAACCAACGTGTTTAATCAACCAACCAACCAACCAACCAACCAACCAATACATCAATGCATGTTTCCGTTTCATGTGTTAAATACGGGATCCAAGATGTTTTTTTTTCGCTTGTTTAAATTGAGCCTATCAAACGTGTTTAACCAGCCAACGTGTTTAACCAACGTGTTTAATCAACATGTTTAACCAACGTGTTTAACCAACCAACCAACCAATCAACCAATCAATGCATGTTTCCATTTAATTTGTTAAATACGGGATCCAAGATGTTTTTTTTTCGCTTGTTTAAATTGAGCCTTTCCAACGTGTTTAACCAGTCAACGTGTTTAACCAACGTGTTCAACCAACATGTTTAACTAACGTGTTTAACCAACCAACCAACCAATCAATCACTTAATGTATGTTTCCGTGTCATGCGTTTAATACGGGATGCAAGGTCTCTTGAGTTTGTTTTCCCTTGTTCTAAGTGACCCTATCAAACGTGTTTAATCAACCAACCAACAAACCAACCAACCAACCAACCAATCAATCAACCAACTAATCAATCAATCAATATGTATGACTGTTTATTTATGACAGTATATTGAAGGAACAAACTCTCAATTATTCAAGAACATTTTTATTTTATTATTGTTCTTACGTCTCTTCTGAAAAAAAATCCACATATTCTCTGAAACTACAAGTCCAATCGACCTGAAAATTTGCAGTCAGCAGGGCATACATGTATTGAAGGTTCATAAAAAAACTGTTTGCAGATATCTCTCAAGACTTTTCCTAGAAAAAAGAAATGGCATGCCGTAAAAATCGCTTGCTAGGTCCGTAAATCTCAGTAAAAACCTACAATAAAATGTCCGCTCCGAGATTGAAATACTAATCTGTGTTACAAACAGGTGCTGAAAAATGTACATTATCAGAAAATAATCCTTAAATGTGTTTTAAAGTTACACCGGATCGATTAAATCCAAAACATGCACTGCTGGTGAACTGGGATCAAAATGTCAATTTCCTACAATGACAAAAGAAATTACATTGTGTACATTCCATCTCTATAGATGTTGTCTGTTCAAAGTCCCGACCTAAAAAGAAATAAAAAGACTAAGTTTTTCTTAATATAAACCCGCGTCACGTGATGTCTCCTCAATCTTGCGCGCGCGCTGTATCTAAAATAAAAGAAAAACTTTCCAAACTAAACATGAAACTTCTCCGGTAACATAATAATATAGACCCCATACCAAAGCAAACAAACAAACAAATAAACAAATACCCCACCCCCTTTTTCCAAATCAATCAATAAAAAAAATCAATTATCCATTCATCATAGGGGAAAGACTGCCTAACAATTGTTTTGGAAACAATTGCTTTATATTTATTATTATTATTAAGTCTTTCCACTTTTCTGTGGAAAGACTTATTGTTTTTGTTCTGATTATTATTATTATTATTATTATTTTTTTTTTCTTCCGCCAAATTTTGTTCTTACGCAAAATGTTTGTTTCGCAATATGTCGCTTAGATATTTCTCATATGGTATCGTATAGTTTATGCGCTTTTAAATTTTACCCTGCTAAGGTGAACCATTTTCTATGTAAGAGTTATCTCCCTTTTCACTGTTTATCCTCTGTGTGCATCTCCTTCCTAACAAAATAAGAAAGCGACAAAATTCTTTTTACAAACTGTTCGTTACATCTTCAGTAATTTTTGGCGTATTTGGATCGAAGCGATTTGATGAAATTTTATAGGAGTTATGTACCTTTACGGAATAAATTTGTCGGTATGTTTTCTAAACTCCTAAACCGTTAACCGTATAACCCTGGAATGTTTTTATTTGAGTCCCCTGGGTCCTAACTTAGAAAATTAGGTCAAGGTCAAAGGTCAAGGTCATATTTTAGATTTTTATAAGTTTTTCATTTCCCTATAATTCTTGAACGGTTATAGATACAAAAAAATTAAGCAGTGAAAAATGCTTGGTACTTTAAGGGGCAACTTTTTTACATTATGACTATATTGATTTTACCATCATATAAGGGACATAACTCCCATCGATGGTTTTTAAAAAGCCATTTTTAGGCAAAACTCTTAAACAAAAGGTCCTTGACCCATAGGGTCTTTTGCAATGACCTTGTGGAGCAATGACCTTGACGAAGGTCACAAGGTCAAAGGTCAAGGTCATCAAATTATGTGGTTTTGGCACTATTTAAACAGTTTTATGAGTGTTTGAATTTCAACCAACCAACCAACCAACCAACCAACCAACCAATCAATCAATCAATCAATCAATCAATCAATGTTTCCGTTTCATGTGTTTGATACGGGATTCAAGGTTTCTTTTTTTCCGCTTGTTTTAATTGAGCCTATCAAACGTGTTTAACCAACATGTTTAACCAACATGTTTAACCAACGTGTTTAACCAACGTGTTTAACCAACCAACCAACCAACCAACCAACCAACCAATCAATCAATCAATCAATGCATGTTTCCGTTTCATGTGTAAATACGGGATCCAAGATGGTTTTTTTTTCGCTTGTTTAAATTGAGCCTATCTAACGTGTTTAACCAGCCAACGTGTTTAACCAACGTGTTTAACCAACATGTTTAACCAACGTGTTTAACCAACCAACCAACCAACCAACCAACCAACCAACCAACCAACCAATCAATCAATCAATCAATACATGTTTCCGTTTCATGTGTTAAATACGGGATCCAAGATGTTTTTTTTTCGCTCGTTTAAATTGAGCCTATCTAACGTGTTTAACCAGCCAACGTGTTTAACCAACGTGTTTAACCAACGTGTTTAACCAACATGTTTAACCAACCAATCAACCAATCAATGCATGTTTCCGTTTCCTGTGTTAAATACGGGATCCAAGATGTTTTTTTTTTCGCTTGTTAAAATTGAGCCTATCAAACGTGTTGAAAGTACGTGTTTAAACTACGTGTTTAACCAGCATGTTTAACCAACGTGTTTAATCAACCAACCAACCAACCAACCAACCAACCAATACATCAATGCATGTTTCCGTTTCATGTGTTAAATACGGGATCCAAGATGTTTTTTTTTCGCTTGTTTAAATTGAGCCTATCAAACGTGTTTAACCAGCCAACGTGTTTAACCAACGTGTTTAATCAACATGTTTAACCAACGTGTTTAACCAACCAACCAACCAATCAACCAATCAATGCATGTTTCCATTTAATTTGTTAAATACGGGATCCAAGATGTTTTTTTTTCGCTTGTTTAAATTGAGCCTTTCCAACGTGTTTAACCAGTCAACGTGTTTAACCAACGTGTTCAACCAACATGTTTAACTAACGTGTTTAACCAACCAACCAACCAATCAATCACTTAATGTATGTTTCCGTGTCATGCGTTTAATACGGGATGCAAGGTCTCTTGAGTTTGTTTTCCCTTGTTCTAAGTGACCCTATCAAACGTGTTTAATCAACCAACCAACAAACCAACCAACCAACCAACCAATCAATCAACCAACTAATCAATCAATCAATATGTATGACTGTTTATTTATGACAGTATATTGAAGGAACAAACTCTCAATTATTCAAGAACATTTTTATTTTATTATTGTTCTTACGTCTCTTCTGAAAAAAAATCCACATATTCTCTGAAACTACAAGTCCAATCGACCTGAAAATTTGCAGTCAGCAGGGCATACATGTATTGAAGGTTCATAAAAAAACTGTTTGCAGATATCTCTCAAGACTTTTCCTAGAAAAAAGAAATGGCATGCCGTAAAAATCGCTTGCTAGGTCCGTAAATCTCAGTAAAAACCTACAATAAAATGTCCGCTCCGAGATTGAAATACTAATCTGTGTTACAAACAGGTGCTGAAAAATGTACATTATCAGAAAATAATCCTTAAATGTGTTTTAAAGTTACACCGGATCGATTAAATCCAAAACATGCACTGCTGGTGAACTGGGATCAAAATGTCAATTTCCTACAATGACAAAAGAAATTACATTGTGTACATTCCATCTCTATAGATGTTGTCTGTTCAAAGTCCCGACCTAAAAAGAAATAAAAAGACTAAGTTTTTCTTAATATAAACCCGCGTCACGTGATGTCTCCTCAATCTTGCGCGCGCGCTGTATCTAAAATAAAAGAAAAACTTTCCAAACTAAACATGAAACTTCTCCGGTAACATAATAATATAGACCCCATACCAAAGCAAACAAACAAACAAATAAACAAATACCCCACCCCCTTTTTCCAAATCAATCAATAAAAAAAATCAATTATCCATTCATCATAGGGGAAAGACTGCCTAACAATTGTTTTTGAAACAATTGCTTTATATTTATTATTATTATTAAGTCTTTCCACTTTTCTGTGGAAAGACTTATTGTTTTTGTTCTGATTATTATTATTATTATTATTATTTTTTTTTTCTTCCGCCAAATTTTGTTCTTACGCAAAATGTTTGTTTCGCAATATGTCGCTTAGATATTTCTCATATGGTATCGTATAGTTTATGCGCTTTTAAATTTTACCCTGCTAAGGTGAACCATTTTCTATGTAAGAGTTATCTCCCTTTTCACTGTTTATCCTCTGTGTGCATCTCCTTCCTAACAAAATAAGAAAGCGACAAAATTCTTTTTACAAACTGTTCGTTACATCTTCAGTAATTTTTGGCGTATTTGGATCGAAGCGATTTGATGAAATTTTATAGGAGTTATGTACCTTTACGGAATAAATTTGTCGGTATGTTTTCTAAACTCCTAAACCGTTAACCGTATAACCCTGGAATGTTTTTATTTGAGTCCCCTGGGTCCTAACTTAGAAAATTAGGTCAAGGTCAAAGGTCAAGGTCATATTTTAGATTTTTATAAGTTTTTCATTTCCCTATAATTCTTGAACGGTTATAGATACAAAAAAATTAAGCAGTGAAAAATGCTTGGTACTTTAAGGGGCAACTTTTTTACATTATGACTATATTGATTTTACCATCATATAAGGGACATAACTCCCATCGATGGTTTTTAAAAAGCCATTTTTAGGCAAAACTCTTAAACAAAAGGTCCTTGACCCATAGGGTCTTTTGCAATGACCTTGTGGAGCAATGACCTTGACGAAGGTCACAAGGTCAAAGGTCAAGGTCATCAAATTATGTGGTTTTGGCACTATTTAAACAGTTTTATGAGTGTTTGAATTTCAACCAACCAACCAACCAACCAACCAACCAACCAATCAATCAATCAATCAATCAATCAATCAATGTTTCCGTTTCATGTGTTTGATACGGGATTCAAGGTTTCTTTTTTTCCGCTTGTTTTAATTGAGCCTATCAAACGTGTTTAACCAACATGTTTAACCAACATGTTTAACCAACGTGTTTAACCAACGTGTTTAACCAACCAACCAACCAACCAACCAACCAACCAACCAACCAACCAATCAATCAATCAATCAATGCATGTTTCCGTTTCATGTGTAAATACGGGATCCAAGATGGTTTTTTTTTCGCTTGTTTAAATTGAGCCTATCTAACGTGTTTAACCAGCCAACGTGTTTAACCAACGTGTTTAACCAACATGTTTAACCAACGTGTTTAACCAACCAACCAACCAACCAACCAACCAACCAACCAACCAACCAACCAACCAATCAATCAATCAATCAATACATGTTTCCGTTTCATGTGTTAAATACGGGATCCAAGATGTTTTTTTTTCGCTCGTTTAAATTGAGCCTATCTAACGTGTTTAACCAGCCAACGTGTTTAACCAACGTGTTTAACCAACGTGTTTAACCAACATGTTTAACCAACCAATCAACCAATCAATGCATGTTTCCGTTTCCTGTGTTAAATACGGGATCCAAGATGTTTTTTTTTTCGCTTGTTAAAATTGAGCCTATCAAACGTGTTGAAAGTACGTGTTTAAACTACGTGTTTAACCAGCATGTTTAACCAACGTGTTTAATCAACCAACCAACCAACCAACCAACCAACCAATACATCAATGCATGTTTCCGTTTCATGTGTTAAATACGGGATCCAAGATGTTTTTTTTTCGCTTGTTTAAATTGAGCCTATCAAACGTGTTTAACCAGCCAACGTGTTTAACCAACGTGTTTAATCAACATGTTTAACCAACGTGTTTAACCAACCAACCAACCAATCAACCAATCAATGCATGTTTCCATTTAATTTGTTAAATACGGGATCCAAGATGTTTTTTTTTCGCTTGTTTAAATTGAGCCTTTCCAACGTGTTTAACCAGTCAACGTGTTTAACCAACGTGTTCAACCAACATGTTTAACTAACGTGTTTAACCAACCAACCAACCAATCAATCACTTAATGTATGTTTCCGTGTCATGCGTTTAATACGGGATGCAAGGTCTCTTGAGTTTGTTTTCCCTTGTTCTAAGTGACCCTATCAAACGTGTTTAATCAACCAACCAACAAACCAACCAACCAACCAACCAATCAATCAACCAACTAATCAATCAATCAATATGTATGACTGTTTATTTATGACAGTATATTGAAGGAACAAACTCTCAATTATTCAAGAACATTTTTATTTTATTATTGTTCTTACGTCTCTTCTGAAAAAAAATCCACATATTCTCTGAAACTACAAGTCCAATCGACCTGAAAATTTGCAGTCAGCAGGGCATACATGTATTGAAGGTTCATAAAAAAACTGTTTGCAGATATCTCTCAAGACTTTTCCTAGAAAAAAGAAATGGCATGCCGTAAAAATCGCTTGCTAGGTCCGTAAATCTCAGTAAAAACCTACAATAAAATGTCCGCTCCGAGATTGAAATACTAATCTGTGTTACAAACAGGTGCTGAAAAATGTACATTATCAGAAAATAATCCTTAAATGTGTTTTAAAGTTACACCGGATCGATTAAATCCAAAACATGCACTGCTGGTGAACTGGGATCAAAATGTCAATTTCCTACAATGACAAAAGAAATTACATTGTGTACATTCCATCTCTATAGATGTTGTCTGTTCAAAGTCCCGACCTAAAAAGAAATAAAAAGACTAAGTTTTTCTTAATATAAACCCGCGTCACGTGATGTCTCCTCAATCTTGCGCGCGCGCTGTATCTAAAATAAAAGAAAAACTTTCCAAACTAAACATGAAACTTCTCCGGTAACATAATAATATAGACCCCATACCAAAGCAAACAAACAAACAAATAAACAAATACCCCACCCCCTTTTTCCAAATCAATCAATAAAAAAAATCAATTATCCATTCATCATAGGGGAAAGACTGCCTAACAATTGTTTTGGAAACAATTGCTTTATATTTATTATTATTATTAAGTCTTTCCACTTTTCTGTGGAAAGACTTATTGTTTTTGTTCTGATTATTATTATTATTATTATTATTTTTTTTTTCTTCCGCCAAATTTTGTTCTTACGCAAAATGTTTGTTTCGCAATATGTCGCTTAGATATTTCTCATATGGTATCGTATAGTTTATGCGCTTTTAAATTTTACCCTGCTAAGGTGAACCATTTTCTATGTAAGAGTTATCTCCCTTTTCACTGTTTATCCTCTGTGTGCATCTCCTTCCTAACAAAATAAGAAAGCGACAAAATTCTTTTTACAAACTGTTCGTTACATCTTCAGTAATTTTTGGCGTATTTGGATCGAAGCGATTTGATGAAATTTTATAGGAGTTATGTACCTTTACGGAATAAATTTGTCGGTATGTTTTCTAAACTCCTAAACCGTTAACCGTATAACCCTGGAATGTTTTTATTTGAGTCCCCTGGGTCCTAACTTAGAAAATTAGGTCAAGGTCAAAGGTCAAGGTCATATTTTAGATTTTTATAAGTTTTTCATTTCCCTATAATTCTTGAACGGTTATAGATACAAAAAAATTAAGCAGTGAAAAATGCTTGGTACTTTAAGGGGCAACTTTTTTACATTATGACTATATTGATTTTACCATCATATAAGGGACATAACTCCCATCGATGGTTTTTAAAAAGCCATTTTTAGGCAAAACTCTTAAACAAAAGGTCCTTGACCCATAGGGTCTTTTGCAATGACCTTGTGGAGCAATGACCTTGACGAAGGTCACAAGGTCAAAGGTCAAGGTCATCAAATTATGTGGTTTTGGCACTATTTAAACAGTTTTATGAGTGTTTGAATTTCAACCAACCAACCAACCAACCAACCAACCAACCAATCAATCAATCAATCAATCAATCAATCAATGTTTCCGTTTCATGTGTTTGATACGGGATTCAAGGTTTCTTTTTTTCCGCTTGTTTTAATTGAGCCTATCAAACGTGTTTAACCAACATGTTTAACCAACATGTTTAACCAACGTGTTTAACCAACGTGTTTAACCAACCAACCAACCAACCAACCAACCAACCAATCAATCAATCAATCAATGCATGTTTCCGTTTCATGTGTAAATACGGGATCCAAGATGGTTTTTTTTTCGCTTGTTTAAATTGAGCCTATCTAACGTGTTTAACCAGCCAACGTGTTTAACCAACGTGTTTAACCAACATGTTTAACCAACGTGTTTAACCAACCAACCAACCAACCAACCAACCAACCAACCAACCAACCAACCAACCAATCAATCAATCAATCAATACATGTTTCCGTTTCATGTGTTAAATACGGGATCCAAGATGTTTTTTTTTCGCTCGTTTAAATTGAGCCTATCTAACGTGTTTAACCAGCCAACGTGTTTAACCAACGTGTTTAACCAACGTGTTTAACCAACATGTTTAACCAACCAATCAACCAATCAATGCATGTTTCCGTTTCCTGTGTTAAATACGGGATCCAAGATGTTTTTTTTTTCGCTTGTTAAAATTGAGCCTATCAAACGTGTTGAAAGTACGTGTTTAAACTACGTGTTTAACCAGCATGTTTAACCAACGTGTTTAATCAACCAACCAACCAACCAACCAACCAACCAATACATCAATGCATGTTTCCGTTTCATGTGTTAAATACGGGATCCAAGATGTTTTTTTTTCGCTTGTTTAAATTGAGCCTATCAAACGTGTTTAACCAGCCAACGTGTTTAACCAACGTGTTTAATCAACATGTTTAACCAACGTGTTTAACCAACCAACCAACCAATCAACCAATCAATGCATGTTTCCATTTAATTTGTTAAATACGGGATCCAAGATGTTTTTTTTTCGCTTGTTTAAATTGAGCCTTTCCAACGTGTTTAACCAGTCAACGTGTTTAACCAACGTGTTCAACCAACATGTTTAACTAACGTGTTTAACCAACCAACCAACCAATCAATCACTTAATGTATGTTTCCGTGTCATGCGTTTAATACGGGATGCAAGGTCTCTTGAGTTTGTTTTCCCTTGTTCTAAGTGACCCTATCAAACGTGTTTAATCAACCAACCAACAAACCAACCAACCAACCAACCAATCAATCAACCAACTAATCAATCAATCAATATGTATGACTGTTTATTTATGACAGTATATTGAAGGAACAAACTCTCAATTATTCAAGAACATTTTTATTTTATTATTGTTCTTACGTCTCTTCTGAAAAAAAATCCACATATTCTCTGAAACTACAAGTCCAATCGACCTGAAAATTTGCAGTCAGCAGGGCATACATGTATTGAAGGTTCATAAAAAAACTGTTTGCAGATATCTCTCAAGACTTTTCCTAGAAAAAAGAAATGGCATGCCGTAAAAATCGCTTGCTAGGTCCGTAAATCTCAGTAAAAACCTACAATAAAATGTCCGCTCCGAGATTGAAATACTAATCTGTGTTACAAACAGGTGCTGAAAAATGTACATTATCAGAAAATAATCCTTAAATGTGTTTTAAAGTTACACCGGATCGATTAAATCCAAAACATGCACTGCTGGTGAACTGGGATCAAAATGTCAATTTCCTACAATGACAAAAGAAATTACATTGTGTACATTCCATCTCTATAGATGTTGTCTGTTCAAAGTCCCGACCTAAAAAGAAATAAAAAGACTAAGTTTTTCTTAATATAAACCCGCGTCACGTGATGTCTCCTCAATCTTGCGCGCGCGCTGTATCTAAAATAAAAGAAAAACTTTCCAAACTAAACATGAAACTTCTCCGGTAACATAATAATATAGACCCCATACCAAAGCAAACAAACAAACAAATAAACAAATACCCCACCCCCTTTTTCCAAATCAATCAATAAAAAAAATCAATTATCCATTCATCATAGGGGAAAGACTGCCTAACAATTGTTTTGGAAACAATTGCTTTATATTTATTATTATTATTAAGTCTTTCCACTTTTCTGTGGAAAGACTTATTGTTTTTGTTCTGATTATTATTATTATTATTATTATTTTTTTTTTCTTCCGCCAAATTTTGTTCTTACGCAAAATGTTTGTTTCGCAATATGTCGCTTAGATATTTCTCATATGGTATCGTATAGTTTATGCGCTTTTAAATTTTACCCTGCTAAGGTGAACCATTTTCTATGTAAGAGTTATCTCCCTTTTCACTGTTTATCCTCTGTGTGCATCTCCTTCCTAACAAAATAAGAAAGCGACAAAATTCTTTTTACAAACTGTTCGTTACATCTTCAGTAATTTTTGGCGTATTTGGATCGAAGCGATTTGATGAAATTTTATAGGAGTTATGTACCTTTACGGAATAAATTTGTCGGTATGTTTTCTAAACTCCTAAACCGTTAACCGTATAACCCTGGAATGTTTTTATTTGAGTCCCCTGGGTCCTAACTTAGAAAATTAGGTCAAGGTCAAAGGTCAAGGTCATATTTTAGATTTTTATAAGTTTTTCATTTCCCTATAATTCTTGAACGGTTATAGATACAAAAAAATTAAGCAGTGAAAAATGCTTGGTACTTTAAGGGGCAACTTTTTTACATTATGACTATATTGATTTTACCATCATATAAGGGACATAACTCCCATCGATGGTTTTTAAAAAGCCATTTTTAGGCAAAACTCTTAAACAAAAGGTCCTTGACCCATAGGGTCTTTTGCAATGACCTTGTGGAGCAATGACCTTGACGAAGGTCACAAGGTCAAAGGTCAAGGTCATCAAATTATGTGGTTTTGGCACTATTTAAACAGTTTTATGAGTGTTTGAATTTCAACCAACCAACCAACCAACCAACCAACCAACCAATCAATCAATCAATCAATCAATCAATCAATGTTTCCGTTTCATGTGTTTGATACGGGATTCAAGGTTTCTTTTTTTCCGCTTGTTTTAATTGAGCCTATCAAACGTGTTTAACCAACATGTTTAACCAACATGTTTAACCAACGTGTTTAACCAACGTGTTTAACCAACCAACCAACCAACCAACCAACCAACCAACCAACCAACCAATCAATCAATCAATCAATGCATGTTTCCGTTTCATGTGTAAATACGGGATCCAAGATGGTTTTTTTTTCGCTTGTTTAAATTGAGCCTATCTAACGTGTTTAACCAGCCAACGTGTTTAACCAACGTGTTTAACCAACATGTTTAACCAACGTGTTTAACCAACCAACCAACCAACCAACCAACCAACCAACCAACCAACCAACCAACCAACCAATCAATCAATCAATCAATACATGTTTCCGTTTCATGTGTTAAATACGGGATCCAAGATGTTTTTTTTTCGCTCGTTTAAATTGAGCCTATCTAACGTGTTTAACCAGCCAACGTGTTTAACCAACGTGTTTAACCAACGTGTTTAACCAACATGTTTAACCAACCAATCAACCAATCAATGCATGTTTCCGTTTCCTGTGTTAAATACGGGATCCAAGATGTTTTTTTTTTCGCTTGTTAAAATTGAGCCTATCAAACGTGTTGAAAGTACGTGTTTAAACTACGTGTTTAACCAGCATGTTTAACCAACGTGTTTAATCAACCAACCAACCAACCAACCAACCAACCAATACATCAATGCATGTTTCCGTTTCATGTGTTAAATACGGGATCCAAGATGTTTTTTTTTCGCTTGTTTAAATTGAGCCTATCAAACGTGTTTAACCAGCCAACGTGTTTAACCAACGTGTTTAATCAACATGTTTAACCAACGTGTTTAACCAACCAACCAACCAATCAACCAATCAATGCATGTTTCCATTTAATTTGTTAAATACGGGATCCAAGATGTTTTTTTTTCGCTTGTTTAAATTGAGCCTTTCCAACGTGTTTAACCAGTCAACGTGTTTAACCAACGTGTTCAACCAACATGTTTAACTAACGTGTTTAACCAACCAACCAACCAATCAATCACTTAATGTATGTTTCCGTGTCATGCGTTTAATACGGGATGCAAGGTCTCTTGAGTTTGTTTTCCCTTGTTCTAAGTGACCCTATCAAACGTGTTTAATCAACCAACCAACAAACCAACCAACCAACCAACCAATCAATCAACCAACTAATCAATCAATCAATATGTATGACTGTTTATTTATGACAGTATATTGAAGGAACAAACTCTCAATTATTCAAGAACATTTTTATTTTATTATTGTTCTTACGTCTCTTCTGAAAAAAAATCCACATATTCTCTGAAACTACAAGTCCAATCGACCTGAAAATTTGCAGTCAGCAGGGCATACATGTATTGAAGGTTCATAAAAAAACTGTTTGCAGATATCTCTCAAGACTTTTCCTAGAAAAAAGAAATGGCATGCCGTAAAAATCGCTTGCTAGGTCCGTAAATCTCAGTAAAAACCTACAATAAAATGTCCGCTCCGAGATTGAAATACTAATCTGTGTTACAAACAGGTGCTGAAAAATGTACATTATCAGAAAATAATCCTTAAATGTGTTTTAAAGTTACACCGGATCGATTAAATCCAAAACATGCACTGCTGGTGAACTGGGATCAAAATGTCAATTTCCTACAATGACAAAAGAAATTACATTGTGTACATTCCATCTCTATAGATGTTGTCTGTTCAAAGTCCCGACCTAAAAAGAAATAAAAAGACTAAGTTTTTCTTAATATAAACCCGCGTCACGTGATGTCTCCTCAATCTTGCGCGCGCGCTGTATCTAAAATAAAAGAAAAACTTTCCAAACTAAACATGAAACTTCTCCGGTAACATAATAATATAGACCCCATACCAAAGCAAACAAACAAACAAATAAACAAATACCCCACCCCCTTTTTCCAAATCAATCAATAAAAAAAATCAATTATCCATTCATCATAGGGGAAAGACTGCCTAACAATTGTTTTGGAAACAATTGCTTTATATTTATTATTATTATTAAGTCTTTCCACTTTTCTGTGGAAAGACTTATTGTTTTTGTTCTGATTATTATTATTATTATTATTATTTTTTTTTTCTTCCGCCAAATTTTGTTCTTACGCAAAATGTTTGTTTCGCAATATGTCGCTTAGATATTTCTCATATGGTATCGTATAGTTTATGCGCTTTTAAATTTTACCCTGCTAAGGTGAACCATTTTCTATGTAAGAGTTATCTCCCTTTTCACTGTTTATCCTCTGTGTGCATCTCCTTCCTAACAAAATAAGAAAGCGACAAAATTCTTTTTACAAACTGTTCGTTACATCTTCAGTAATTTTTGGCGTATTTGGATCGAAGCGATTTGATGAAATTTTATAGGAGTTATGTACCTTTACGGAATAAATTTGTCGGTATGTTTTCTAAACTCCTAAACCGTTAACCGTATAACCCTGGAATGTTTTTATTTGAGTCCCCTGGGTCCTAACTTAGAAAATTAGGTCAAGGTCAAAGGTCAAGGTCATATTTTAGATTTTTATAAGTTTTTCATTTCCCTATAATTCTTGAACGGTTATAGATACAAAAAAATTAAGCAGTGAAAAATGCTTGGTACTTTAAGGGGCAACTTTTTTACATTATGACTATATTGATTTTACCATCATATAAGGGACATAACTCCCATCGATGGTTTTTAAAAAGCCATTTTTAGGCAAAACTCTTAAACAAAAGGTCCTTGACCCATAGGGTCTTTTGCAATGACCTTGTGGAGCAATGACCTTGACGAAGGTCACAAGGTCAAAGGTCAAGGTCATCAAATTATGTGGTTTTGGCACTATTTAAACAGTTTTATGAGTGTTTGAATTTCAACCAACCAACCAACCAACCAACCAACCAACCAATCAATCAATCAATCAATCAATCAATCAATGTTTCCGTTTCATGTGTTTGATACGGGATTCAAGGTTTCTTTTTTTCCGCTTGTTTTAATTGAGCCTATCAAACGTGTTTAACCAACATGTTTAACCAACATGTTTAACCAACGTGTTTAACCAACGTGTTTAACCAACCAACCAACCAACCAACCAACCAACCAACCAACCAACCAATCAATCAATCAATCAATGCATGTTTCCGTTTCATGTGTAAATACGGGATCCAAGATGGTTTTTTTTTCGCTTGTTTAAATTGAGCCTATCTAACGTGTTTAACCAGCCAACGTGTTTAACCAACGTGTTTAACCAACATGTTTAACCAACGTGTTTAACCAACCAACCAACCAACCAACCAACCAACCAACCAACCAACCAACCAACCAATCAATCAATCAATCAATACATGTTTCCGTTTCATGTGTTAAATACGGGATCCAAGATGTTTTTTTTTCGCTCGTTTAAATTGAGCCTATCTAACGTGTTTAACCAGCCAACGTGTTTAACCAACGTGTTTAACCAACGTGTTTAACCAACATGTTTAACCAACCAATCAACCAATCAATGCATGTTTCCGTTTCCTGTGTTAAATACGGGATCCAAGATGTTTTTTTTTTCGCTTGTTAAAATTGAGCCTATCAAACGTGTTGAAAGTACGTGTTTAAACTACGTGTTTAACCAGCATGTTTAACCAACGTGTTTAATCAACCAACCAACCAACCAACCAACCAACCAATACATCAATGCATGTTTCCGTTTCATGTGTTAAATACGGGATCCAAGATGTTTTTTTTTCGCTTGTTTAAATTGAGCCTATCAAACGTGTTTAACCAGCCAACGTGTTTAACCAACGTGTTTAATCAACATGTTTAACCAACGTGTTTAACCAACCAACCAACCAATCAACCAATCAATGCATGTTTCCATTTAATTTGTTAAATACGGGATCCAAGATGTTTTTTTTTCGCTTGTTTAAATTGAGCCTTTCCAACGTGTTTAACCAGTCAACGTGTTTAACCAACGTGTTCAACCAACATGTTTAACTAACGTGTTTAACCAACCAACCAACCAATCAATCACTTAATGTATGTTTCCGTGTCATGCGTTTAATACGGGATGCAAGGTCTCTTGAGTTTGTTTTCCCTTGTTCTAAGTGACCCTATCAAACGTGTTTAATCAACCAACCAACAAACCAACCAACCAACCAACCAATCAATCAACCAACTAATCAATCAATCAATATGTATGACTGTTTATTTATGACAGTATATTGAAGGAACAAACTCTCAATTATTCAAGAACATTTTTATTTTATTATTGTTCTTACGTCTCTTCTGAAAAAAAATCCACATATTCTCTGAAACTACAAGTCCAATCGACCTGAAAATTTGCAGTCAGCAGGGCATACATGTATTGAAGGTTCATAAAAAAACTGTTTGCAGATATCTCTCAAGACTTTTCCTAGAAAAAAGAAATGGCATGCCGTAAAAATCGCTTGCTAGGTCCGTAAATCTCAGTAAAAACCTACAATAAAATGTCCGCTCCGAGATTGAAATACTAATCTGTGTTACAAACAGGTGCTGAAAAATGTACATTATCAGAAAATAATCCTTAAATGTGTTTTAAAGTTACACCGGATCGATTAAATCCAAAACATGCACTGCTGGTGAACTGGGATCAAAATGTCAATTTCCTACAATGACAAAAGAAATTACATTGTGTACATTCCATCTCTATAGATGTTGTCTGTTCAAAGTCCCGACCTAAAAAGAAATAAAAAGACTAAGTTTTTCTTAATATAAACCCGCGTCACGTGATGTCTCCTCAATCTTGCGCGCGCGCTGTATCTAAAATAAAAGAAAAACTTTCCAAACTAAACATGAAACTTCTCCGGTAACATAATAATATAGACCCCATACCAAAGCAAACAAACAAACAAATAAACAAATACCCCACCCCCTTTTTCCAAATCAATCAATAAAAAAAATCAATTATCCATTCATCATAGGGGAAAGACTGCCTAACAATTGTTTTGGAAACAATTGCTTTATATTTATTATTATTATTAAGTCTTTCCACTTTTCTGTGGAAAGACTTATTGTTTTTGTTCTGATTATTATTATTATTATTATTATTTTTTTTTTCTTCCGCCAAATTTTGTTCTTACGCAAAATGTTTGTTTCGCAATATGTCGCTTAGATATTTCTCATATGGTATCGTATAGTTTATGCGCTTTTAAATTTTACCCTGCTAAGGTGAACCATTTTCTATGTAAGAGTTATCTCCCTTTTCACTGTTTATCCTCTGTGTGCATCTCCTTCCTAACAAAATAAGAAAGCGACAAAATTCTTTTTACAAACTGTTCGTTACATCTTCAGTAATTTTTGGCGTATTTGGATCGAAGCGATTTGATGAAATTTTATAGGAGTTATGTACCTTTACGGAATAAATTTGTCGGTATGTTTTCTAAACTCCTAAACCGTTAACCGTATAACCCTGGAATGTTTTTATTTGAGTCCCCTGGGTCCTAACTTAGAAAATTAGGTCAAGGTCAAAGGTCAAGGTCATATTTTAGATTTTTATAAGTTTTTCATTTCCCTATAATTCTTGAACGGTTATAGATACAAAAAAATTAAGCAGTGAAAAATGCTTGGTACTTTAAGGGGCAACTTTTTTACATTATGACTATATTGATTTTACCATCATATAAGGGACATAACTCCCATCGATGGTTTTTAAAAAGCCATTTTTAGGCAAAACTCTTAAACAAAAGGTCCTTGACCCATAGGGTCTTTTGCAATGACCTTGTGGAGCAATGACCTTGACGAAGGTCACAAGGTCAAAGGTCAAGGTCATCAAATTATGTGGTTTTGGCACTATTTAAACAGTTTTATGAGTGTTTGAATTTCAACCAACCAACCAACCAACCAACCAACCAACCAATCAATCAATCAATCAATCAATCAATCAATCAATGTTTCCGTTTCATGTGTTTGATACGGGATTCAAGGTTTCTTTTTTTCCGCTTGTTTTAATTGAGCCTATCAAACGTGTTTAACCAACATGTTTAACCAACATGTTTAACCAACGTGTTTAACCAACGTGTTTAACCAACCAACCAACCAACCAACCAACCAACCAACCAACCAACCAATCAATCAATCAATCAATGCATGTTTCCGTTTCATGTGTAAATACGGGATCCAAGATGGTTTTTTTTTCGCTTGTTTAAATTGAGCCTATCTAACGTGTTTAACCAGCCAACGTGTTTAACCAACGTGTTTAACCAACATGTTTAACCAACGTGTTTAACCAACCAACCAACCAACCAACCAACCAACCAACCAACCAACCAACCAACCAATCAATCAATCAATCAATACATGTTTCCGTTTCATGTGTTAAATACGGGATCCAAGATGTTTTTTTTTCGCTCGTTTAAATTGAGCCTATCTAACGTGTTTAACCAGCCAACGTGTTTAACCAACGTGTTTAACCAACGTGTTTAACCAACATGTTTAACCAACCAATCAACCAATCAATGCATGTTTCCGTTTCCTGTGTTAAATACGGGATCCAAGATGTTTTTTTTTTCGCTTGTTAAAATTGAGCCTATCAAACGTGTTGAAAGTACGTGTTTAAACTACGTGTTTAACCAGCATGTTTAACCAACGTGTTTAATCAACCAACCAACCAACCAACCAACCAACCAATACATCAATGCATGTTTCCGTTTCATGTGTTAAATACGGGATCCAAGATGTTTTTTTTTCGCTTGTTTAAATTGAGCCTATCAAACGTGTTTAACCAGCCAACGTGTTTAACCAACGTGTTTAATCAACATGTTTAACCAACGTGTTTAACCAACCAACCAACCAATCAACCAATCAATGCATGTTTCCATTTAATTTGTTAAATACGGGATCCAAGATGTTTTTTTTTCGCTTGTTTAAATTGAGCCTTTCCAACGTGTTTAACCAGTCAACGTGTTTAACCAACGTGTTCAACCAACATGTTTAACTAACGTGTTTAACCAACCAACCAACCAATCAATCACTTAATGTATGTTTCCGTGTCATGCGTTTAATACGGGATGCAAGGTCTCTTGAGTTTGTTTTCCCTTGTTCTAAGTGACCCTATCAAACGTGTTTAATCAACCAACCAACAAACCAACCAACCAACCAACCAATCAATCAACCAACTAATCAATCAATCAATATGTATGACTGTTTATTTATGACAGTATATTGAAGGAACAAACTCTCAATTATTCAAGAACATTTTTATTTTATTATTGTTCTTACGTCTCTTCTGAAAAAAAATCCACATATTCTCTGAAACTACAAGTCCAATCGACCTGAAAATTTGCAGTCAGCAGGGCATACATGTATTGAAGGTTCATAAAAAAACTGTTTGCAGATATCTCTCAAGACTTTTCCTAGAAAAAAGAAATGGCATGCCGTAAAAATCGCTTGCTAGGTCCGTAAATCTCAGTAAAAACCTACAATAAAATGTCCGCTCCGAGATTGAAATACTAATCTGTGTTACAAACAGGTGCTGAAAAATGTACATTATCAGAAAATAATCCTTAAATGTGTTTTAAAGTTACACCGGATCGATTAAATCCAAAACATGCACTGCTGGTGAACTGGGATCAAAATGTCAATTTCCTACAATGACAAAAGAAATTACATTGTGTACATTCCATCTCTATAGATGTTGTCTGTTCAAAGTCCCGACCTAAAAAGAAATAAAAAGACTAAGTTTTTCTTAATATAAACCCGCGTCACGTGATGTCTCCTCAATCTTGCGCGCGCGCTGTATCTAAAATAAAAGAAAAACTTTCCAAACTAAACATGAAACTTCTCCGGTAACATAATAATATAGACCCCATACCAAAGCAAACAAACAAACAAATAAACAAATACCCCACCCCCTTTTTCCAAATCAATCAATAAAAAAAATCAATTATCCATTCATCATAGGGGAAAGACTGCCTAACAATTGTTTTGGAAACAATTGCTTTATATTTATTATTATTATTAAGTCTTTCCACTTTTCTGTGGAAAGACTTATTGTTTTTGTTCTGATTATTATTATTATTATTATTATTTTTTTTTTCTTCCGCCAAATTTTGTTCTTACGCAAAATGTTTGTTTCGCAATATGTCGCTTAGATATTTCTCATATGGTATCGTATAGTTTATGCGCTTTTAAATTTTACCCTGCTAAGGTGAACCATTTTCTATGTAAGAGTTATCTCCCTTTTCACTGTTTATCCTCTGTGTGCATCTCCTTCCTAACAAAATAAGAAAGCGACAAAATTCTTTTTACAAACTGTTCGTTACATCTTCAGTAATTTTTGGCGTATTTGGATCGAAGCGATTTGATGAAATTTTATAGGAGTTATGTACCTTTACGGAATAAATTTGTCGGTATGTTTTCTAAACTCCTAAACCGTTAACCGTATAACCCTGGAATGTTTTTATTTGAGTCCCCTGGGTCCTAACTTAGAAAATTAGGTCAAGGTCAAAGGTCAAGGTCATATTTTAGATTTTTATAAGTTTTTCATTTCCCTATAATTCTTGAACGGTTATAGATACAAAAAAATTAAGCAGTGAAAAATGCTTGGTACTTTAAGGGGCAACTTTTTTACATTATGACTATATTGATTTTACCATCATATAAGGGACATAACTCCCATCGATGGTTTTTAAAAAGCCATTTTTAGGCAAAACTCTTAAACAAAAGGTCCTTGACCCATAGGGTCTTTTGCAATGACCTTGTGGAGCAATGACCTTGACGAAGGTCACAAGGTCAAAGGTCAAGGTCATCAAATTATGTGGTTTTGGCACTATTTAAACAGTTTTATGAGTGTTTGAATTTCAACCAACCAACCAACCAACCAACCAACCAACCAATCAATCAATCAATCAATCAATCAATCAATCAATGTTTCCGTTTCATGTGTTTGATACGGGATTCAAGGTTTCTTTTTTTCCGCTTGTTTTAATTGAGCCTATCAAACGTGTTTAACCAACATGTTTAACCAACATGTTTAACCAACGTGTTTAACCAACGTGTTTAACCAACCAACCAACCAACCAACCAACCAACCAACCAACCAACCAATCAATCAATCAATCAATGCATGTTTCCGTTTCATGTGTAAATACGGGATCCAAGATGGTTTTTTTTTCGCTTGTTTAAATTGAGCCTATCTAACGTGTTTAACCAGCCAACGTGTTTAACCAACGTGTTTAACCAACATGTTTAACCAACGTGTTTAACCAACCAACCAACCAACCAACCAACCAACCAACCAACCAACCAACCAACCAATCAATCAATCAATCAATACATGTTTCCGTTTCATGTGTTAAATACGGGATCCAAGATGTTTTTTTTTCGCTCGTTTAAATTGAGCCTATCTAACGTGTTTAACCAGCCAACGTGTTTAACCAACGTGTTTAACCAACGTGTTTAACCAACATGTTTAACCAACCAATCAACCAATCAATGCATGTTTCCGTTTCCTGTGTTAAATACGGGATCCAAGATGTTTTTTTTTTCGCTTGTTAAAATTGAGCCTATCAAACGTGTTGAAAGTACGTGTTTAAACTACGTGTTTAACCAGCATGTTTAACCAACGTGTTTAATCAACCAACCAACCAACCAACCAACCAACCAATACATCAATGCATGTTTCCGTTTCATGTGTTAAATACGGGATCCAAGATGTTTTTTTTTCGCTTGTTTAAATTGAGCCTATCAAACGTGTTTAACCAGCCAACGTGTTTAACCAACGTGTTTAATCAACATGTTTAACCAACGTGTTTAACCAACCAACCAACCAATCAACCAATCAATGCATGTTTCCATTTAATTTGTTAAATACGGGATCCAAGATGTTTTTTTTTCGCTTGTTTAAATTGAGCCTTTCCAACGTGTTTAACCAGTCAACGTGTTTAACCAACGTGTTCAACCAACATGTTTAACTAACGTGTTTAACCAACCAACCAACCAATCAATCACTTAATGTATGTTTCCGTGTCATGCGTTTAATACGGGATGCAAGGTCTCTTGAGTTTGTTTTCCCTTGTTCTAAGTGACCCTATCAAACGTGTTTAATCAACCAACCAACAAACCAACCAACCAACCAACCAATCAATCAACCAACTAATCAATCAATCAATATGTATGACTGTTTATTTATGACAGTATATTGAAGGAACAAACTCTCAATTATTCAAGAACATTTTTATTTTATTATTGTTCTTACGTCTCTTCTGAAAAAAAATCCACATATTCTCTGAAACTACAAGTCCAATCGACCTGAAAATTTGCAGTCAGCAGGGCATACATGTATTGAAGGTTCATAAAAAAACTGTTTGCAGATATCTCTCAAGACTTTTCCTAGAAAAAAGAAATGGCATGCCGTAAAAATCGCTTGCTAGGTCCGTAAATCTCAGTAAAAACCTACAATAAAATGTCCGCTCCGAGATTGAAATACTAATCTGTGTTACAAACAGGTGCTGAAAAATGTACATTATCAGAAAATAATCCTTAAATGTGTTTTAAAGTTACACCGGATCGATTAAATCCAAAACATGCACTGCTGGTGAACTGGGATCAAAATGTCAATTTCCTACAATGACAAAAGAAATTACATTGTGTACATTCCATCTCTATAGATGTTGTCTGTTCAAAGTCCCGACCTAAAAAGAAATAAAAAGACTAAGTTTTTCTTAATATAAACCCGCGTCACGTGATGTCTCCTCAATCTTGCGCGCGCGCTGTATCTAAAATAAAAGAAAAACTTTCCAAACTAAACATGAAACTTCTCCGGTAACATAATAATATAGACCCCATACCAAAGCAAACAAACAAACAAATAAACAAATACCCCACCCCCTTTTTCCAAATCAATCAATAAAAAAAATCAATTATCCATTCATCATAGGGGAAAGACTGCCTAACAATTGTTTTGGAAACAATTGCTTTATATTTATTATTATTATTAAGTCTTTCCACTTTTCTGTGGAAAGACTTATTGTTTTTGTTCTGATTATTATTATTATTATTATTATTTTTTTTTTCTTCCGCCAAATTTTGTTCTTACGCAAAATGTTTGTTTCGCAATATGTCGCTTAGATATTTCTCATATGGTATCGTATAGTTTATGCGCTTTTAAATTTTACCCTGCTAAGGTGAACCATTTTCTATGTAAGAGTTATCTCCCTTTTCACTGTTTATCCTCTGTGTGCATCTCCTTCCTAACAAAATAAGAAAGCGACAAAATTCTTTTTACAAACTGTTCGTTACATCTTCAGTAATTTTTGGCGTATTTGGATCGAAGCGATTTGATGAAATTTTATAGGAGTTATGTACCTTTACGGAATAAATTTGTCGGTATGTTTTCTAAACTCCTAAACCGTTAACCGTATAACCCTGGAATGTTTTTATTTGAGTCCCCTGGGTCCTAACTTAGAAAATTAGGTCAAGGTCAAAGGTCAAGGTCATATTTTAGATTTTTATAAGTTTTTCATTTCCCTATAATTCTTGAACGGTTATAGATACAAAAAAATTAAGCAGTGAAAAATGCTTGGTACTTTAAGGGGCAACTTTTTTACATTATGACTATATTGATTTTACCATCATATAAGGGACATAACTCCCATCGATGGTTTTTAAAAAGCCATTTTTAGGCAAAACTCTTAAACAAAAGGTCCTTGACCCATAGGGTCTTTTGCAATGACCTTGTGGAGCAATGACCTTGACGAAGGTCACAAGGTCAAAGGTCAAGGTCATCAAATTATGTGGTTTTGGCACTATTTAAACAGTTTTATGAGTGTTTGAATTTCAACCAACCAACCAACCAACCAACCAACCAACCAATCAATCAATCAATCAATCAATCAATCAATGTTTCCGTTTCATGTGTTTGATACGGGATTCAAGGTTTCTTTTTTTCCGCTTGTTTTAATTGAGCCTATCAAACGTGTTTAACCAACATGTTTAACCAACATGTTTAACCAACGTGTTTAACCAACGTGTTTAACCAACCAACCAACCAACCAACCAACCAATCAATCAATCAATCAATGCATGTTTCCGTTTCATGTGTAAATACGGGATCCAAGATGGTTTTTTTTTCGCTTGTTTAAATTGAGCCTATCTAACGTGTTTAACCAGCCAACGTGTTTAACCAACGTGTTTAACCAACATGTTTAACCAACGTGTTTAACCAACCAACCAACCAACCAACCAACCAACCAACCAACCAACCAACCAACCAATCAATCAATCAATCAATACATGTTTCCGTTTCATGTGTTAAATACGGGATCCAAGATGTTTTTTTTTCGCTCGTTTAAATTGAGCCTATCTAACGTGTTTAACCAGCCAACGTGTTTAACCAACGTGTTTAACCAACGTGTTTAACCAACATGTTTAACCAACCAATCAACCAATCAATGCATGTTTCCGTTTCCTGTGTTAAATACGGGATCCAAGATGTTTTTTTTTTCGCTTGTTAAAATTGAGCCTATCAAACGTGTTGAAAGTACGTGTTTAAACTACGTGTTTAACCAGCATGTTTAACCAACGTGTTTAATCAACCAACCAACCAACCAACCAACCAACCAATACATCAATGCATGTTTCCGTTTCATGTGTTAAATACGGGATCCAAGATGTTTTTTTTTCGCTTGTTTAAATTGAGCCTATCAAACGTGTTTAACCAGCCAACGTGTTTAACCAACGTGTTTAATCAACATGTTTAACCAACGTGTTTAACCAACCAACCAACCAATCAACCAATCAATGCATGTTTCCATTTAATTTGTTAAATACGGGATCCAAGATGTTTTTTTTTCGCTTGTTTAAATTGAGCCTTTCCAACGTGTTTAACCAGTCAACGTGTTTAACCAACGTGTTCAACCAACATGTTTAACTAACGTGTTTAACCAACCAACCAACCAATCAATCACTTAATGTATGTTTCCGTGTCATGCGTTTAATACGGGATGCAAGGTCTCTTGAGTTTGTTTTCCCTTGTTCTAAGTGACCCTATCAAACGTGTTTAATCAACCAACCAACAAACCAACCAACCAACCAACCAATCAATCAACCAACTAATCAATCAATCAATATGTATGACTGTTTATTTATGACAGTATATTGAAGGAACAAACTCTCAATTATTCAAGAACATTTTTATTTTATTATTGTTCTTACGTCTCTTCTGAAAAAAAATCCACATATTCTCTGAAACTACAAGTCCAATCGACCTGAAAATTTGCAGTCAGCAGGGCATACATGTATTGAAGGTTCATAAAAAAACTGTTTGCAGATATCTCTCAAGACTTTTCCTAGAAAAAAGAAATGGCATGCCGTAAAAATCGCTTGCTAGGTCCGTAAATCTCAGTAAAAACCTACAATAAAATGTCCGCTCCGAGATTGAAATACTAATCTGTGTTACAAACAGGTGCTGAAAAATGTACATTATCAGAAAATAATCCTTAAATGTGTTTTAAAGTTACACCGGATCGATTAAATCCAAAACATGCACTGCTGGTGAACTGGGATCAAAATGTCAATTTCCTACAATGACAAAAGAAATTACATTGTGTACATTCCATCTCTATAGATGTTGTCTGTTCAAAGTCCCGACCTAAAAAGAAATAAAAAGACTAAGTTTTTCTTAATATAAACCCGCGTCACGTGATGTCTCCTCAATCTTGCGCGCGCGCTGTATCTAAAATAAAAGAAAAACTTTCCAAACTAAACATGAAACTTCTCCGGTAACATAATAATATAGACCCCATACCAAAGCAAACAAACAAACAAATAAACAAATACCCCACCCCCTTTTTCCAAATCAATCAATAAAAAAAATCAATTATCCATTCATCATAGGGGAAAGACTGCCTAACAATTGTTTTGGAAACAATTGCTTTATATTTATTATTATTATTAAGTCTTTCCACTTTTCTGTGGAAAGACTTATTGTTTTTGTTCTGATTATTATTATTATTATTATTATTTTTTTTTTCTTCCGCCAAATTTTGTTCTTACGCAAAATGTTTGTTTCGCAATATGTCGCTTAGATATTTCTCATATGGTATCGTATAGTTTATGCGCTTTTAAATTTTACCCTGCTAAGGTGAACCATTTTCTATGTAAGAGTTATCTCCCTTTTCACTGTTTATCCTCTGTGTGCATCTCCTTCCTAACAAAATAAGAAAGCGACAAAATTCTTTTTACAAACTGTTCGTTACATCTTCAGTAATTTTTGGCGTATTTGGATCGAAGCGATTTGATGAAATTTTATAGGAGTTATGTACCTTTACGGAATAAATTTGTCGGTATGTTTTCTAAACTCCTAAACCGTTAACCGTATAACCCTGGAATGTTTTTATTTGAGTCCCCTGGGTCCTAACTTAGAAAATTAGGTCAAGGTCAAAGGTCAAGGTCATATTTTAGATTTTTATAAGTTTTTCATTTCCCTATAATTCTTGAACGGTTATAGATACAAAAAAATTAAGCAGTGAAAAATGCTTGGTACTTTAAGGGGCAACTTTTTTATATTATGACTATATTGATTTTACCATCATATAAGGGACATAACTCCCATCGATGGTTTTTAAAAAGCCATTTTTAGGCAAAACTCTTAAACAAAAGGTCCTTGACCCATAGGGTCTTTTGCAATGACCTTGTGGAGCAATGACCTTGACGAAGGTCACAAGGTCAAAGGTCAAGGTCATCAAATTATGTGGTTTTGGCACTATTTAAACAGTTTTATGAGTGTTTGAATTTCAACCAACCAACCAACCAACCAACCAACCAACCAATCAATCAATCAATCAATCAATCAATCAATCAATGTTTCCGTTTCATGTGTTTGATACGGGATTCAAGGTTTCTTTTTTTCCGCTTGTTTTAATTGAGCCTATCAAACGTGTTTAACCAACATGTTTAACCAACATGTTTAACCAACGTGTTTAACCAACGTGTTTAACCAACCAACTAACCAACCAACCAACCAACCAACCAACCAACCAACCAATCAATCAATCAATCAATGCATGTTTCCGTTTCATGTGTAAATACGGGATCCAAGATGGTTTTTTTTTCGCTTGTTTAAATTGAGCCTATCTAACGTGTTTAACCAGCCAACGTGTTTAACCAACGTGTTTAACCAACATGTTTAACCAACGTGTTTAACCAACCAACCAACCAACCAACCAACCAACCAACCAACCAACCAACCAACCAATCAATCAATCAATCAATACATGTTTCCGTTTCATGTGTTAAATACGGGATCCAAGATGTTTTTTTTTCGCTCGTTTAAATTGAGCCTATCTAACGTGTTTAACCAGCCAACGTGTTTAACCAACGTGTTTAACCAACGTGTTTAACCAACATGTTTAACCAACCAATCAACCAATCAATGCATGTTTCCGTTTCCTGTGTTAAATACGGGATCCAAGATGTTTTTTTTTTCGCTTGTTAAAATTGAGCCTATCAAACGTGTTGAAAGTACGTGTTTAAACTACGTGTTTAACCAGCATGTTTAACCAACGTGTTTAATCAACCAACCAACCAACCAACCAACCAACCAATACATCAATGCATGTTTCCGTTTCATGTGTTAAATACTTGTTTAAATTGAGCCTATCAAACGTGTTTAACCAGCCAACGTGTTTAACCAACGTGTTTAATCAACATGTTTAACCAACGTGTTTAACCAACCAACCAACCAATCAACCAATCAATGCATGTTTCCATTTAATTTGTTAAATACGGGATCCAAGATGTTTTTTTTTCGCTTGTTTAAATTGAGCCTTTCCAACGTGTTTAACCAGTCAACGTGTTTAACCAACGTGTTCAACCAACATGTTTAACTAACGTGTTTAACCAACCAACCAACCAATCAATCACTTAATGTATGTTTCCGTGTCATGCGTTTAATACGGGATGCAAGGTCTCTTGAGTTTGTTTTCCCTTGTTCTAAGTGACCCTATCAAACGTGTTTAATCAACCAACCAACAAACCAACCAACCAACCAACCAATCAATCAACCAACTAATCAATCAATCAATATGTATGACTGTTTATTTATGACAGTATATTGAAGGAACAAACTCTCAATTATTCAAGAACATTTTTATTTTATTATTGTTCTTACGTCTCTTCTGAAAAAAAATCCACATATTCTCTGAAACTACAAGTCCAATCGACCTGAAAATTTGCAGTCAGCAGGGCATACATGTATTGAAGGTTCATAAAAAAACTGTTTGCAGATATCTCTCAAGACTTTTCCTAGAAAAAAGAAATGGCATGCCGTAAAAATCGCTTGCTAGGTCCGTAAATCTCAGTAAAAACCTACAATAAAATGTCCGCTCCGAGATTGAAATACTAATCTGTGTTACAAACAGGTGCTGAAAAATGTACATTATCAGAAAATAATCCTTAAATGTGTTTTAAAGTTACACCGGATCGATTAAATCCAAAACATGCACTGCTGGTGAACTGGGATCAAAATGTCAATTTCCTACAATGACAAAAGAAATTACATTGTGTACATTCCATCTCTATAGATGTTGTCTGTTCAAAGTCCCGACCTAAAAAGAAATAAAAAGACTAAGTTTTTCTTAATATAAACCCGCGTCACGTGATGTCTCCTCAATCTTGCGCGCGCGCTGTATCTAAAATAAAAGAAAAACTTTCCAAACTAAACATGAAACTTCTCCGGTAACATAATAATATAGACCCCATACCAAAGCAAACAAACAAACAAATAAACAAATACCCCACCCCCTTTTTCCAAATCAATCAATAAAAAAAATCAATTATCCATTCATCATAGGGGAAAGACTGCCTAACAATTGTTTTGGAAACAATTGCTTTATATTTATTATTATTATTAAGTCTTTCCACTTTTCTGTGGAAAGACTTATTGTTTTTGTTCTGATTATTATTATTATTATTATTATTTTTTTTTTCTTCCGCCAAATTTTGTTCTTACGCAAAATGTTTGTTTCGCAATATGTCGCTTAGATATTTCTCATATGGTATCGTATAGTTTATGCGCTTTTAAATTTTACCCTGCTAAGGTGAACCATTTTCTATGTAAGAGTTATCTCCCTTTTCACTGTTTATCCTCTGTGTGCATCTCCTTCCTAACAAAATAAGAAAGCGACAAAATTCTTTTTACAAACTGTTCGTTACATCTTCAGTAATTTTTGGCGTATTTGGATCGAAGCGATTTGATGAAATTTTATAGGAGTTATGTACCTTTACGGAATAAATTTGTCGGTATGTTTTCTAAACTCCTAAACCGTTAACCGTATAACCCTGGAATGTTTTTATTTGAGTCCCCTGGGTCCTAACTTAGAAAATTAGGTCAAGGTCAAAGGTCAAGGTCATATTTTAGATTTTTATAAGTTTTTCATTTCCCTATAATTCTTGAACGGTTATAGATACAAAAAAATTAAGCAGTGAAAAATGCTTGGTACTTTAAGGGGCAACTTTTTTACATTATGACTATATTGATTTTACCATCATATAAGGGACATAACTCCCATCGATGGTTTTTAAAAAGCCATTTTTAGGCAAAACTCTTAAACAAAAGGTCCTTGACCCATAGGGTCTTTTGCAATGACCTTGTGGAGCAATGACCTTGACGAAGGTCACAAGGTCAAAGGTCAAGGTCATCAAATTATGTGGTTTTGGCACTATTTAAACAGTTTTATGAGTGTTTGAATTTCAACCAACCAACCAACCAACCAACCAACCAACCAATCAATCAATCAATCAATCAATCAATCAATGTTTCCGTTTCATGTGTTTGATACGGGATTCAAGGTTTCTTTTTTTCCGCTTGTTTTAATTGAGCCTATCAAACGTGTTTAACCAACATGTTTAACCAACATGTTTAACCAACGTGTTTAACCAACGTGTTTAACCAACCAACCAACCAACCAACCAACCAACCAACCAACCAACCAATCAATCAATCAATCAATGCATGTTTCCGTTTCATGTGTAAATACGGGATCCAAGATGGTTTTTTTTTCGCTTGTTTAAATTGAGCCTATCTAACGTGTTTAACCAGCCAACGTGTTTAACCAACGTGTTTAACCAACATGTTTAACCAACGTGTTTAACCAACCAACCAACCAACCAACCAACCAACCAACCAACCAACCAACCAACCAACCAATCAATCAATCAATCAATACATGTTTCCGTTTCATGTGTTAAATACGGGATCCAAGATGTTTTTTTTTCGCTCGTTTAAATTGAGCCTATCTAACGTGTTTAACCAGCCAACGTGTTTAACCAACGTGTTTAACCAACGTGTTTAACCAACATGTTTAACCAACCAATCAACCAATCAATGCATGTTTCCGTTTCCTGTGTTAAATACGGGATCCAAGATGTTTTTTTTTTCGCTTGTTAAAATTGAGCCTATCAAACGTGTTGAAAGTACGTGTTTAAACTACGTGTTTAACCAGCATGTTTAACCAACGTGTTTAATCAACCAACCAACCAACCAACCAACCAACCAATACATCAATGCATGTTTCCGTTTCATGTGTTAAATACGGGATCCAAGATGTTTTTTTTTCGCTTGTTTAAATTGAGCCTATCAAACGTGTTTAACCAGCCAACGTGTTTAACCAACGTGTTTAATCAACATGTTTAACCAACGTGTTTAACCAACCAACCAACCAATCAACCAATCAATGCATGTTTCCATTTAATTTGTTAAATACGGGATCCAAGATGTTTTTTTTTCGCTTGTTTAAATTGAGCCTTTCCAACGTGTTTAACCAGTCAACGTGTTTAACCAACGTGTTCAACCAACATGTTTAACTAACGTGTTTAACCAACCAACCAACCAATCAATCACTTAATGTATGTTTCCGTGTCATGCGTTTAATACGGGATGCAAGGTCTCTTGAGTTTGTTTTCCCTTGTTCTAAGTGACCCTATCAAACGTGTTTAATCAACCAACCAACAAACCAACCAACCAACCAACCAATCAATCAACCAACTAATCAATCAATCAATATGTATGACTGTTTATTTATGACAGTATATTGAAGGAACAAACTCTCAATTATTCAAGAACATTTTTATTTTATTATTGTTCTTACGTCTCTTCTGAAAAAAAATCCACATATTCTCTGAAACTACAAGTCCAATCGACCTGAAAATTTGCAGTCAGCAGGGCATACATGTATTGAAGGTTCATAAAAAAACTGTTTGCAGATATCTCTCAAGACTTTTCCTAGAAAAAAGAAATGGCATGCCGTAAAAATCGCTTGCTAGGTCCGTAAATCTCAGTAAAAACCTACAATAAAATGTCCGCTCCGAGATTGAAATACTAATCTGTGTTACAAACAGGTGCTGAAAAATGTACATTATCAGAAAATAATCCTTAAATGTGTTTTAAAGTTACACCGGATCGATTAAATCCAAAACATGCACTGCTGGTGAACTGGGATCAAAATGTCAATTTCCTACAATGACAAAAGAAATTACATTGTGTACATTCCATCTCTATAGATGTTGTCTGTTCAAAGTCCCGACCTAAAAAGAAATAAAAAGACTAAGTTTTTCTTAATATAAACCCGCGTCACGTGATGTCTCCTCAATCTTGCGCGCGCGCTGTATCTAAAATAAAAGAAAAACTTTCCAAACTAAACATGAAACTTCTCCGGTAACATAATAATATAGACCCCATACCAAAGCAAACAAACAAACAAATAAACAAATACCCCACCCCCTTTTTCCAAATCAATCAATAAAAAAAATCAATTATCCATTCATCATAGGGGAAAGACTGCCTAACAATTGTTTTGGAAACAATTGCTTTATATTTATTATTATTATTAAGTCTTTCCACTTTTCTGTGGAAAGACTTATTGTTTTTGTTCTGATTATTATTATTATTATTATTATTTTTTTTTTCTTCCGCCAAATTTTGTTCTTACGCAAAATGTTTGTTTCGCAATATGTCGCTTAGATATTTCTCATATGGTATCGTATAGTTTATGCGCTTTTAAATTTTACCCTGCTAAGGTGAACCATTTTCTATGTAAGAGTTATCTCCCTTTTCACTGTTTATCCTCTGTGTGCATCTCCTTCCTAACAAAATAAGAAAGCGACAAAATTCTTTTTACAAACTGTTCGTTACATCTTCAGTAATTTTTGGCGTATTTGGATCGAAGCGATTTGATGAAATTTTATAGGAGTTATGTACCTTTACGGAATAAATTTGTCGGTATGTTTTCTAAACTCCTAAACCGTTAACCGTATAACCCTGGAATGTTTTTATTTGAGTCCCCTGGGTCCTAACTTAGAAAATTAGGTCAAGGTCAAAGGTCAAGGTCATATTTTAGATTTTTATAAGTTTTTCATTTCCCTATAATTCTTGAACGGTTATAGATACAAAAAAATTAAGCAGTGAAAAATGCTTGGTACTTTAAGGGGCAACTTTTTTACATTATGACTATATTGATTTTACCATCATATAAGGGACATAACTCCCATCGATGGTTTTTAAAAAGCCATTTTTAGGCAAAACTCTTAAACAAAAGGTCCTTGACCCATAGGGTCTTTTGCAATGACCTTGTGGAGCAATGACCTTGACGAAGGTCACAAGGTCAAAGGTCAAGGTCATCAAATTATGTGGTTTTGGCACTATTTAAACAGTTTTATGAGTGTTTGAATTTCAACCAACCAACCAACCAACCAATCAATCAATCAATCAATCAATCAATCAATGTTTCCGTTTCATGTGTTTGATACGGGATTCAAGGTTTCTTTTTTTCCGCTTGTTTTAATTGAGCCTATCAAACGTGTTTAACCAACATGTTTAACCAACATGTTTAACCAACGTGTTTAACCAACGTGTTTAACCAACCAACCAACCAACCAACCAACCAACCAACCAACCAACCAATCAATCAATCAATCAATGCATGTTTCCGTTTCATGTGTAAATACGGGATCCAAGATGGTTTTTTTTTCGCTTGTTTAAATTGAGCCTATCTAACGTGTTTAACCAGCCAACGTGTTTAACCAACGTGTTTAACCAACATGTTTAACCAACGTGTTTAACCAACCAACCAACCAACCAACCAACCAACCAACCAACCAACCAACCAACCAATCAATCAATCAATCAATACATGTTTCCGTTTCATGTGTTAAATACGGGATCCAAGATGTTTTTTTTTCGCTCGTTTAAATTGAGCCTATCTAACGTGTTTAACCAGCCAACGTGTTTAACCAACGTGTTTAACCAACCAATCAACCAA
Source organism: Mytilus galloprovincialis (assembly GCF_965363235.1). Classification (NCBI taxonomy): domain Eukaryota; kingdom Metazoa; phylum Mollusca; class Bivalvia; order Mytilida; family Mytilidae; genus Mytilus; species Mytilus galloprovincialis. The sequence continues at coordinate 63,167 of NW_027468011.1, forward strand.
TCAATGCATGTTTCCGTTTCCTGTGTTAAATACGGGATCCAAGATGTTTTTTTTTTTCGCTTGTTAAAATTGAGCCTATCAAACGTGTTGAAAGTACGTGTTTAAACTACGTGTTTAACCAGCATGTTTAACCAACGTGTTTAATCAACCAACCAACCAACCAACCAACCAACCAATACATCAATGCATGTTTCCGTTTCATGTGTTAAATACGGGATCCAAGATGTTTTTTTTTCGCTTGTTTAAATTGAGCCTATCAAACGTGTTTAACCAGTCAACGTGTTTAACCAACGTGTTTAATCAACATGTTTAACCAACGTGTTTAACCAACCAACCAACCAATCAACCAATCAATGCATGTTTCCATTTAATTTGTTAAATACGGGATCCAAGATGTTTTTTTTTCGCTTGTTTAAATTGAGCCTTTCCAACGTGTTTAACCAGTCAACGTGTTTAACCAACGTGTTCAACCAACATGTTTAACTAACGTGTTTAACCAACCAACCAACCAATCAATCACTTAATGTATGTTTCCGTGTCATGCGTTTAATACGGGATGCAAGGTCTCTTGAGTTTGTTTTCCCTTGTTCTAAGTGACCCTATCAAACGTGTTTAATCAACCAACCAACAAACCAACCAACCAACCAACCAATCAATCAACCAACTAATCAATCAATCAATATGTATGACTGTTTATTTATGACAGTATATTGAAGGAACAAACTCTCAATTATTCAAGAACATTTTTATTTTATTATTGTTCTTACGTCTCTTCTGAAAAAAAATCCACATATTCTCTGAAACTACAAGTCCAATCGACCTGAAAATTTGCAGTCAGCAGGGCATACATGTATTGAAGGTTCATAAAAAAACTGTTTGCAGATATCTCTCAAGACTTTTCCTAGAAAAAAGAAATGGCATGCCGTAAAAATCGCTTGCTAGGTCCGTAAATCTCAGTAAAAACCTACAATAAAATGTCCGCTCCGAGATTGAAATACTAATCTGTGTTACAAACAGGTGCTGAAAAATGTACATTATCAGAAAATAATCCTTAAATGTGTTTTAAAGTTACACCGGATCGATTAAATCCAAAACATGCACTGCTGGTGAACTGGGATCAAAATGTCAATTTCCTACAATGACAAAAGAAATTACATTGTGTACATTCCATCTCTATAGATGTTGTCTGTTCAAAGTCCCGACCTAAAAAGAAATAAAAAGACTAAGTTTTTCTTAATATAAACCCGCGTCACGTGATGTCTCCTCAATCTTGCGCGCGCGCTGTATCTAAAATAAAAGAAAAACTTTCCAAACTAAACATGAAACTTCTCCGGTAACATAATAATATAGACCCCATACCAAAGCAAACAAACAAACAAATAAACAAATACCCCACCCCCTTTTTCCAAATCAATCAATAAAAAAAATCAATTATCCATTCATCATAGGGGAAAGACTGCCTAACAATTGTTTTGGAAACAATTGCTTTATATTTATTATTATTATTAAGTCTTTCCACTTTTCTGTGGAAAGACTTATTGTTTTTGTTCTGATTATTATTATTATTATTATTATTTTTTTTTTCTTCCGCCAAATTTTGTTCTTACGCAAAATGTTTGTTTCGCAATATGTCGCTTAGATATTTCTCATATGGTATCGTATAGTTTATGCGCTTTTAAATTTTACCCTGCTAAGGTGAACCATTTTCTATGTAAGAGTTATCTCCCTTTTCACTGTTTATCCTCTGTGTGCATCTCCTTCCTAACAAAATAAGAAAGCGACAAAATTCTTTTTACAAACTGTTCGTTACATCTTCAGTAATTTTTGGCGTATTTGGATCGAAGCGATTTGATGAAATTTTATAGGAGTTATGTACCTTTACGGAATAAATTTGTCGGTATGTTTTCTAAACTCCTAAACCGTTAACCGTATAACCCTGGAATGTTTTTATTTGAGTCCCCTGGGTCCTAACTTAGAAAATTAGGTCAAGGTCAAAGGTCAAGGTCATATTTTAGATTTTTATAAGTTTTTCATTTCCCTATAATTCTTGAACGGTTATAGATACAAAAAAATTAAGCAGTGAAAAATGCTTGGTACTTTAAGGGGCAACTTTTTTACATTATGACTATATTGATTTTACCATCATATAAGGGACATAACTCCCATCGATGGTTTTTAAAAAGCCATTTTTAGGCAAAACTCTTAAACAAAAGGTCCTTGACCCATAGGGTCTTTTGCAATGACCTTGTGGAGCAATGACCTTGACGAAGGTCACAAGGTCAAAGGTCAAGGTCATCAAATTATGTGGTTTTGGCACTATTTAAACAGTTTTATGAGTGTTTGAATTTCAACCAACCAACCAACCAACCAATCAATCAATCAATCAATCAATCAATCAATGTTTCCGTTTCATGTGTTTGATACGGGATTCAAGGTTTCTTTTTTTCCGCTTGTTTTAATTGAGCCTATCAAACGTGTTTAACCAACATGTTTAACCAACATGTTTAACCAACGTGTTTAACCAACGTGTTTAACCAACCAACCAACCAACCAACCAACCAACCAACCAACCAACCAATCAATCAATCAATCAATGCATGTTTCCGTTTCATGTGTAAATACGGGATCCAAGATGGTTTTTTTTTCGCTTGTTTAAATTGAGCCTATCTAACGTGTTTAACCAGCCAACGTGTTTAACCAACGTGTTTAACCAACATGTTTAACCAACGTGTTTAACCAACCAACCAACCAACCAACCAACCAACCAACCAACCAACCAACCAACCAATCAATCAATCAATCAATACATGTTTCCGTTTCATGTGTTAAATACGGGATCCAAGATGTTTTTTTTTCGCTCGTTTAAATTGAGCCTATCTAACGTGTTTAACCAGCCAACGTGTTTAACCAACGTGTTTAACCAACCAATCAACCAATCAATGCATGTTTCCGTTTCCTGTGTTAAATACGGGATCCAAGATGTTTTTTTTTTTCGCTTGTTAAAATTGAGCCTATCAAACGTGTTGAAAGTACGTGTTTAAACTACGTGTTTAACCAGCATGTTTAACCAACGTGTTTAATCAACCAACCAACCAACCAACCAACCAACCAATACATCAATGCATGTTTCCGTTTCATGTGTTAAATACGGGATCCAAGATGTTTTTTTTTCGCTTGTTTAAATTGAGCCTATCAAACGTGTTTAACCAGTCAACGTGTTTAACCAACGTGTTTAATCAACATGTTTAACCAACGTGTTTAACCAACCAACCAACCAATCAACCAATCAATGCATGTTTCCATTTAATTTGTTAAATACGGGATCCAAGATGTTTTTTTTTCGCTTGTTTAAATTGAGCCTTTCCAACGTGTTTAACCAGTCAACGTGTTTAACCAACGTGTTCAACCAACATGTTTAACTAACGTGTTTAACCAACCAACCAACCAATCAATCACTTAATGTATGTTTCCGTGTCATGCGTTTAATACGGGATGCAAGGTCTCTTGAGTTTGTTTTCCCTTGTTCTAAGTGACCCTATCAAACGTGTTTAATCAACCAACCAACAAACCAACCAACCAACCAACCAATCAATCAACCAACTAATCAATCAATCAATATGTATGACTGTTTATTTATGACAGTATATTGAAGGAACAAACTCTCAATTATTCAAGAACATTTTTATTTTATTATTGTTCTTACGTCTCTTCTGAAAAAAAATCCACATATTCTCTGAAACTACAAGTCCAATCGACCTGAAAATTTGCAGTCAGCAGGGCATACATGTATTGAAGGTTCATAAAAAAACTGTTTGCAGATATCTCTCAAGACTTTTCCTAGAAAAAAGAAATGGCATGCCGTAAAAATCGCTTGCTAGGTCCGTAAATCTCAGTAAAAACCTACAATAAAATGTCCGCTCCGAGATTGAAATACTAATCTGTGTTACAAACAGGTGCTGAAAAATGTACATTATCAGAAAATAATCCTTAAATGTGTTTTAAAGTTACACCGGATCGATTAAATCCAAAACATGCACTGCTGGTGAACTGGGATCAAAATGTCAATTTCCTACAATGACAAAAGAAATTACATTGTGTACATTCCATCTCTATAGATGTTGTCTGTTCAAAGTCCCGACCTAAAAAGAAATAAAAAGACTAAGTTTTTCTTAATATAAACCCGCGTCACGTGATGTCTCCTCAATCTTGCGCGCGCGCTGTATCTAAAATAAAAGAAAAACTTTCCAAACTAAACATGAAACTTCTCCGGTAACATAATAATATAGACCCCATACCAAAGCAAACAAACAAACAAATAAACAAATACCCCACCCCCTTTTTCCAAATCAATCAATAAAAAAAATCAATTATCCATTCATCATAGGGGAAAGACTGCCTAACAATTGTTTTTGAAACAATTGCTTTATATTTATTATTATTATTAAGTCTTTCCACTTTTCTGTGGAAAGACTTATTGTTTTTGTTCTGATTATTATTATTATTATTATTATTTTTTTTTTCTTCCGCCAAATTTTGTTCTTACGCAAAATGTTTGTTTCGCAATATGTCGCTTAGATATTTCTCATATGGTATCGTATAGTTTATGCGCTTTTAAATTTTACCCTGCTAAGGTGAACCATTTTCTATGTAAGAGTTATCTCCCTTTTCACTGTTTATCCTCTGTGTGCATCTCCTTCCTAACAAAATAAGAAAGCGACAAAATTCTTTTTACAAACTGTTCGTTACATCTTCAGTAATTTTTGGCGTATTTGGATCGAAGCGATTTGATGAAATTTTATAGGAGTTATGTACCTTTACGGAATAAATTTGTCGGTATGTTTTCTAAACTCCTAAACCGTTAACCGTATAACCCTGGAATGTTTTTATTTGAGTCCCCTGGGTCCTAACTTAGAAAATTAGGTCAAGGTCAAAGGTCAAGGTCATATTTTAGATTTTTATAAGTTTTTCATTTCCCTATAATTCTTGAACGGTTATAGATACAAAAAAATTAAGCAGTGAAAAATGCTTGGTACTTTAAGGGGCAACTTTTTTACATTATGACTATATTGATTTTACCATCATATAAGGGACATAACTCCCATCGATGGTTTTTAAAAAGCCATTTTTAGGCAAAACTCTTAAACAAAAGGTCCTTGACCCATAGGGTCTTTTGCAATGACCTTGTGGAGCAATGACCTTGACGAAGGTCACAAGGTCAAAGGTCAAGGTCATCAAATTATGTGGTTTTGGCACTATTTAAACAGTTTTATGAGTGTTTGAATTTCAACCAACCAACCAACCAACCAACCAACCAACCAATCAATCAATCAATCAATCAATCAATCAATGTTTCCGTTTCATGTGTTTGATACGGGATTCAAGGTTTCTTTTTTTCCGCTTGTTTTAATTGAGCCTATCAAACGTGTTTAACCAACATGTTTAACCAACATGTTTAACCAACGTGTTTAACCAACGTGTTTAACCAACCAACCAACCAACCAACCAACCAACCAACCAACCAACCAATCAATCAATCAATCAATGCATGTTTCCGTTTCATGTGTAAATACGGGATCCAAGATGGTTTTTTTTTCGCTTGTTTAAATTGAGCCTATCTAACGTGTTTAACCAGCCAACGTGTTTAACCAACGTGTTTAACCAACATGTTTAACCAACGTGTTTAACCAACCAACCAACCAACCAACCAACCAACCAACCAATCAATCAATCAATCAATACATGTTTCCGTTTCATGTGTTAAATACGGGATCCAAGATGTTTTTTTTTCGCTCGTTTAAATTGAGCCTATCTAACGTGTTTAACCAGCCAACGTGTTTAACCAACGTGTTTAACCAACGTGTTTAACCAACATGTTTAACCAACCAATCAACCAATCAATGCATGTTTCCGTTTCCTGTGTTAAATACGGGATCCAAGATGTTTTTTTTTTTCGCTTGTTAAAATTGAGCCTATCAAACGTGTTGAAAGTACGTGTTTAAACTACGTGTTTAACCAGCATGTTTAACCAACGTGTTTAATCAACCAACCAACCAACCAACCAACCAACCAATACATCAATGCATGTTTCCGTTTCATGTGTTAAATACGGGATCCAAGATGTTTTTTTTTCGCTTGTTTAAATTGAGCCTATCAAACGTGTTTAACCAGCCAACGTGTTTAACCAACGTGTTTAATCAACATGTTTAACCAACGTGTTTAACCAACCAACCAACCAATCAACCAATCAATGCATGTTTCCATTTAATTTGTTAAATACGGGATCCAAGATGTTTTTTTTTCGCTTGTTTAAATTGAGCCTTTCCAACGTGTTTAACCAGTCAACGTGTTTAACCAACGTGTTCAACCAACATGTTTAACTAACGTGTTTAACCAACCAACCAACCAATCAATCACTTAATGTATGTTTCCGTGTCATGCGTTTAATACGGGATGCAAGGTCTCTTGAGTTTGTTTTCCCTTGTTCTAAGTGACCCTATCAAACGTGTTTAATCAACCAACCAACAAACCAACCAACCAACCAACCAATCAATCAACCAACTAATCAATCAATCAATATGTATGACTGTTTATTTATGACAGTATATTGAAGGAACAAACTCTCAATTATTCAAGAACATTTTTATTTTATTATTGTTCTTACGTCTCTTCTGAAAAAAAATCCACATATTCTCTGAAACTACAAGTCCAATCGACCTGAAAATTTGCAGTCAGCAGGGCATACATGTATTGAAGGTTCATAAAAAAACTGTTTGCAGATATCTCTCAAGACTTTTCCTAGAAAAAAGAAATGGCATGCCGTAAAAATCGCTTGCTAGGTCCGTAAATCTCAGTAAAAACCTACAATAAAATGTCCGCTCCGAGATTGAAATACTAATCTGTGTTACAAACAGGTGCTGAAAAATGTACATTATCAGAAAATAATCCTTAAATGTGTTTTAAAGTTACACCGGATCGATTAAATCCAAAACATGCACTGCTGGTGAACTGGGATCAAAATGTCAATTTCCTACAATGACAAAAGAAATTACATTGTGTACATTCCATCTCTATAGATGTTGTCTGTTCAAAGTCCCGACCTAAAAAGAAATAAAAAGACTAAGTTTTTCTTAATATAAACCCGCGTCACGTGATGTCTCCTCAATCTTGCGCGCGCGCTGTATCTAAAATAAAAGAAAAACTTTCCAAACTAAACATGAAACTTCTCCGGTAACATAATAATATAGACCCCATACCAAAGCAAACAAACAAACAAATAAACAAATACCCCACCCCCTTTTTCCAAATCAATCAATAAAAAAAATCAATTATCCATTCATCATAGGGGAAAGACTGCCTAACAATTGTTTTTGAAACAATTGCTTTATATTTATTATTATTATTAAGTCTTTCCACTTTTCTGTGGAAAGACTTATTGTTTTTGTTCTGATTATTATTATTATTATTATTATTTTTTTTTTCTTCCGCCAAATTTTGTTCTTACGCAAAATGTTTGTTTCGCAATATGTCGCTTAGATATTTCTCATATGGTATCGTATAGTTTATGCGCTTTTAAATTTTACCCTGCTAAGGTGAACCATTTTCTATGTAAGAGTTATCTCCCTTTTCACTGTTTATCCTCTGTGTGCATCTCCTTCCTAACAAAATAAGAAAGCGACAAAATTCTTTTTACAAACTGTTCGTTACATCTTCAGTAATTTTTGGCGTATTTGGATCGAAGCGATTTGATGAAATTTTATAGGAGTTATGTACCTTTACGGAATAAATTTGTCGGTATGTTTTCTAAACTCCTAAACCGTTAACCGTATAACCCTGGAATGTTTTTATTTGAGTCCCCTGGGTCCTAACTTAGAAAATTAGGTCAAGGTCAAAGGTCAAGGTCATATTTTAGATTTTTATAAGTTTTTCATTTCCCTATAATTCTTGAACGGTTATAGATACAAAAAAATTAAGCAGTGAAAAATGCTTGGTACTTTAAGGGGCAACTTTTTTACATTATGACTATATTGATTTTACCATCATATAAGGGACATAACTCCCATCGATGGTTTTTAAAAAGCCATTTTTAGGCAAAACTCTTAAACAAAAGGTCCTTGACCCATAGGGTCTTTTGCAATGACCTTGTGGAGCAATGACCTTGACGAAGGTCACAAGGTCAAAGGTCAAGGTCATCAAATTATGTGGTTTTGGCACTATTTAAACAGTTTTATGAGTGTTTGAATTTCAACCAACCAACCAACCAACCAACCAACCAACCAATCAATCAATCAATCAATCAATCAATCAATGTTTCCGTTTCATGTGTTTGATACGGGATTCAAGGTTTCTTTTTTTCCGCTTGTTTTAATTGAGCCTATCAAACGTGTTTAACCAACATGTTTAACCAACATGTTTAACCAACGTGTTTAACCAACGTGTTTAACCAACCAACCAACCAACCAACCAACCAACCAACCAACCAACCAATCAATCAATCAATCAATGCATGTTTCCGTTTCATGTGTAAATACGGGATCCAAGATGGTTTTTTTTTCGCTTGTTTAAATTGAGCCTATCTAACGTGTTTAACCAGCCAACGTGTTTAACCAACGTGTTTAACCAACATGTTTAACCAACGTGTTTAACCAACCAACCAACCAACCAACCAACCAACCAACCAACCAATCAATCAATCAATCAATACATGTTTCCGTTTCATGTGTTAAATACGGGATCCAAGATGTTTTTTTTTCGCTCGTTTAAATTGAGCCTATCTAACGTGTTTAACCAGCCAACGTGTTTAACCAACGTGTTTAACCAACGTGTTTAACCAACATGTTTAACCAACCAATCAACCAATCAATGCATGTTTCCGTTTCCTGTGTTAAATACGGGATCCAAGATGTTTTTTTTTTTCGCTTGTTAAAATTGAGCCTATCAAACGTGTTGAAAGTACGTGTTTAAACTACGTGTTTAACCAGCATGTTTAACCAACGTGTTTAATCAACCAACCAACCAACCAACCAACCAACCAATACATCAATGCATGTTTCCGTTTCATGTGTTAAATACGGGATCCAAGATGTTTTTTTTTCGCTTGTTTAAATTGAGCCTATCAAACGTGTTTAACCAGCCAACGTGTTTAACCAACGTGTTTAATCAACATGTTTAACCAACGTGTTTAACCAACCAACCAACCAATCAACCAATCAATGCATGTTTCCATTTAATTTGTTAAATACGGGATCCAAGATGTTTTTTTTTCGCTTGTTTAAATTGAGCCTTTCCAACGTGTTTAACCAGTCAACGTGTTTAACCAACGTGTTCAACCAACATGTTTAACTAACGTGTTTAACCAACCAACCAACCAATCAATCACTTAATGTATGTTTCCGTGTCATGCGTTTAATACGGGATGCAAGGTCTCTTGAGTTTGTTTTCCCTTGTTCTAAGTGACCCTATCAAACGTGTTTAATCAACCAACCAACAAACCAACCAACCAACCAACCAATCAATCAACCAACTAATCAATCAATCAATATGTATGACTGTTTATTTATGACAGTATATTGAAGGAACAAACTCTCAATTATTCAAGAACATTTTTATTTTATTATTGTTCTTACGTCTCTTCTGAAAAAAAATCCACATATTCTCTGAAACTACAAGTCCAATCGACCTGAAAATTTGCAGTCAGCAGGGCATACATGTATTGAAGGTTCATAAAAAAACTGTTTGCAGATATCTCTCAAGACTTTTCCTAGAAAAAAGAAATGGCATGCCGTAAAAATCGCTTGCTAGGTCCGTAAATCTCAGTAAAAACCTACAATAAAATGTCCGCTCCGAGATTGAAATACTAATCTGTGTTACAAACAGGTGCTGAAAAATGTACATTATCAGAAAATAATCCTTAAATGTGTTTTAAAGTTACACCGGATCGATTAAATCCAAAACATGCACTGCTGGTGAACTGGGATCAAAATGTCAATTTCCTACAATGACAAAAGAAATTACATTGTGTACATTCCATCTCTATAGATGTTGTCTGTTCAAAGTCCCGACCTAAAAAGAAATAAAAAGACTAAGTTTTTCTTAATATAAACCCGCGTCACGTGATGTCTCCTCAATCTTGCGCGCGCGCTGTATCTAAAATAAAAGAAAAACTTTCCAAACTAAACATGAAACTTCTCCGGTAACATAATAATATAGACCCCATACCAAAGCAAACAAACAAACAAATAAACAAATACCCCACCCCCTTTTTCCAAATCAATCAATAAAAAAAATCAATTATCCATTCATCATAGGGGAAAGACTGCCTAACAATTGTTTTTGAAACAATTGCTTTATATTTATTATTATTATTAAGTCTTTCCACTTTTCTGTGGAAAGACTTATTGTTTTTGTTCTGATTATTATTATTATTATTATTATTTTTTTTTTCTTCCGCCAAATTTTGTTCTTACGCAAAATGTTTGTTTCGCAATATGTCGCTTAGATATTTCTCATATGGTATCGTATAGTTTATGCGCTTTTAAATTTTACCCTGCTAAGGTGAACCATTTTCTATGTAAGAGTTATCTCCCTTTTCACTGTTTATCCTCTGTGTGCATCTCCTTCCTAACAAAATAAGAAAGCGACAAAATTCTTTTTACAAACTGTTCGTTACATCTTCAGTAATTTTTGGCGTATTTGGATCGAAGCGATTTGATGAAATTTTATAGGAGTTATGTACCTTTACGGAATAAATTTGTCGGTATGTTTTCTAAACTCCTAAACCGTTAACCGTATAACCCTGGAATGTTTTTATTTGAGTCCCCTGGGTCCTAACTTAGAAAATTAGGTCAAGGTCAAAGGTCAAGGTCATATTTTAGATTTTTATAAGTTTTTCATTTCCCTATAATTCTTGAACGGTTATAGATACAAAAAAATTAAGCAGTGAAAAATGCTTGGTACTTTAAGGGGCAACTTTTTTACATTATGACTATATTGATTTTACCATCATATAAGGGACATAACTCCCATCGATGGTTTTTAAAAAGCCATTTTTAGGCAAAACTCTTAAACAAAAGGTCCTTGACCCATAGGGTCTTTTGCAATGACCTTGTGGAGCAATGACCTTGACGAAGGTCACAAGGTCAAAGGTCAAGGTCATCAAATTATGTGGTTTTGGCACTATTTAAACAGTTTTATGAGTGTTTGAATTTCAACCAACCAACCAACCAACCAACCAACCAACCAATCAATCAATCAATCAATCAATCAATCAATGTTTCCGTTTCATGTGTTTGATACGGGATTCAAGGTTTCTTTTTTTCCGCTTGTTTTAATTGAGCCTATCAAACGTGTTTAACCAACATGTTTAACCAACATGTTTAACCAACGTGTTTAACCAACGTGTTTAACCAACCAACCAACCAACCAACCAACCAACCAACCAACCAACCAATCAATCAATCAATCAATGCATGTTTCCGTTTCATGTGTAAATACGGGATCCAAGATGGTTTTTTTTTCGCTTGTTTAAATTGAGCCTATCTAACGTGTTTAACCAGCCAACGTGTTTAACCAACGTGTTTAACCAACATGTTTAACCAACGTGTTTAACCAACCAACCAACCAACCAACCAACCAACCAACCAACCAACCAACCAACCAATCAATCAATCAATCAATACATGTTTCCGTTTCATGTGTTAAATACGGGATCCAAGATGTTTTTTTTTCGCTCGTTTAAATTGAGCCTATCTAACGTGTTTAACCAGCCAACGTGTTTAACCAACGTGTTTAACCAACGTGTTTAACCAACATGTTTAACCAACCAATCAACCAATCAATGCATGTTTCCGTTTCCTGTGTTAAATACGGGATCCAAGATGTTTTTTTTTTTCGCTTGTTAAAATTGAGCCTATCAAACGTGTTGAAAGTACGTGTTTAAACTACGTGTTTAACCAGCATGTTTAACCAACGTGTTTAATCAACCAACCAACCAACCAACCAACCAACCAATACATCAATGCATGTTTCCGTTTCATGTGTTAAATACGGGATCCAAGATGTTTTTTTTTCGCTTGTTTAAATTGAGCCTATCAAACGTGTTTAACCAGCCAACGTGTTTAACCAACGTGTTTAATCAACATGTTTAACCAACGTGTTTAACCAACCAACCAACCAATCAACCAATCAATGCATGTTTCCATTTAATTTGTTAAATACGGGATCCAAGATGTTTTTTTTTCGCTTGTTTAAATTGAGCCTTTCCAACGTGTTTAACCAGTCAACGTGTTTAACCAACGTGTTCAACCAACATGTTTAACTAACGTGTTTAACCAACCAACCAACCAATCAATCACTTAATGTATGTTTCCGTGTCATGCGTTTAATACGGGATGCAAGGTCTCTTGAGTTTGTTTTCCCTTGTTCTAAGTGACCCTATCAAACGTGTTTAATCAACCAACCAACAAACCAACCAACCAACCAACCAATCAATCAACCAACTAATCAATCAATCAATATGTATGACTGTTTATTTATGACAGTATATTGAAGGAACAAACTCTCAATTATTCAAGAACATTTTTATTTTATTATTGTTCTTACGTCTCTTCTGAAAAAAAATCCACATATTCTCTGAAACTACAAGTCCAATCGACCTGAAAATTTGCAGTCAGCAGGGCATACATGTATTGAAGGTTCATAAAAAAACTGTTTGCAGATATCTCTCAAGACTTTTCCTAGAAAAAAGAAATGGCATGCCGTAAAAATCGCTTGCTAGGTCCGTAAATCTCAGTAAAAACCTACAATAAAATGTCCGCTCCGAGATTGAAATACTAATCTGTGTTACAAACAGGTGCTGAAAAATGTACATTATCAGAAAATAATCCTTAAATGTGTTTTAAAGTTACACCGGATCGATTAAATCCAAAACATGCACTGCTGGTGAACTGGGATCAAAATGTCAATTTCCTACAATGACAAAAGAAATTACATTGTGTACATTCCATCTCTATAGATGTTGTCTGTTCAAAGTCCCGACCTAAAAAGAAATAAAAAGACTAAGTTTTTCTTAATATAAACCCGCGTCACGTGATGTCTCCTCAATCTTGCGCGCGCGCTGTATCTAAAATAAAAGAAAAACTTTCCAAACTAAACATGAAACTTCTCCGGTAACATAATAATATAGACCCCATACCAAAGCAAACAAACAAACAAATAAACAAATACCCCACCCCCTTTTTCCAAATCAATCAATAAAAAAAATCAATTATCCATTCATCATAGGGGAAAGACTGCCTAACAATTGTTTTTGAAACAATTGCTTTATATTTATTATTATTATTAAGTCTTTCCACTTTTCTGTGGAAAGACTTATTGTTTTTGTTCTGATTATTATTATTATTATTATTATTTTTTTTTTCTTCCGCCAAATTTTGTTCTTACGCAAAATGTTTGTTTCGCAATATGTCGCTTAGATATTTCTCATATGGTATCGTATAGTTTATGCGCTTTTAAATTTTACCCTGCTAAGGTGAACCATTTTCTATGTAAGAGTTATCTCCCTTTTCACTGTTTATCCTCTGTGTGCATCTCCTTCCTAACAAAATAAGAAAGCGACAAAATTCTTTTTACAAACTGTTCGTTACATCTTCAGTAATTTTTGGCGTATTTGGATCGAAGCGATTTGATGAAATTTTATAGGAGTTATGTACCTTTACGGAATAAATTTGTCGGTATGTTTTCTAAACTCCTAAACCGTTAACCGTATAACCCTGGAATGTTTTTATTTGAGTCCCCTGGGTCCTAACTTAGAAAATTAGGTCAAGGTCAAAGGTCAAGGTCATATTTTAGATTTTTATAAGTTTTTCATTTCCCTATAATTCTTGAACGGTTATAGATACAAAAAAATTAAGCAGTGAAAAATGCTTGGTACTTTAAGGGGCAACTTTTTTACATTATGACTATATTGATTTTACCATCATATAAGGGACATAACTCCCATCGATGGTTTTTAAAAAGCCATTTTTAGGCAAAACTCTTAAACAAAAGGTCCTTGACCCATAGGGTCTTTTGCAATGACCTTGTGGAGCAATGACCTTGACGAAGGTCACAAGGTCAAAGGTCAAGGTCATCAAATTATGTGGTTTTGGCACTATTTAAACAGTTTTATGAGTGTTTGAATTTCAACCAACCAACCAACCAACCAACCAACCAACCAATCAATCAATCAATCAATCAATCAATCAATGTTTCCGTTTCATGTGTTTGATACGGGATTCAAGGTTTCTTTTTTTCCGCTTGTTTTAATTGAGCCTATCAAACGTGTTTAACCAACATGTTTAACCAACATGTTTAACCAACGTGTTTAACCAACGTGTTTAACCAACCAACCAACCAACCAACCAACCAACCAACCAACCAACCAATCAATCAATCAATCAATGCATGTTTCCGTTTCATGTGTAAATACGGGATCCAAGATGGTTTTTTTTTCGCTTGTTTAAATTGAGCCTATCTAACGTGTTTAACCAGCCAACGTGTTTAACCAACGTGTTTAACCAACATGTTTAACCAACGTGTTTAACCAACCAACCAACCAACCAACCAACCAACCAACCAACCAACCAACCAACCAATCAATCAATCAATCAATACATGTTTCCGTTTCATGTGTTAAATACGGGATCCAAGATGTTTTTTTTTCGCTCGTTTAAATTGAGCCTATCTAACGTGTTTAACCAGCCAACGTGTTTAACCAACGTGTTTAACCAACGTGTTTAACCAACATGTTTAACCAACCAATCAACCAATCAATGCATGTTTCCGTTTCCTGTGTTAAATACGGGATCCAAGATGTTTTTTTTTTTCGCTTGTTAAAATTGAGCCTATCAAACGTGTTGAAAGTACGTGTTTAAACTACGTGTTTAACCAGCATGTTTAACCAACGTGTTTAATCAACCAACCAACCAACCAACCAACCAACCAATACATCAATGCATGTTTCCGTTTCATGTGTTAAATACGGGATCCAAGATGTTTTTTTTTCGCTTGTTTAAATTGAGCCTATCAAACGTGTTTAACCAGCCAACGTGTTTAACCAACGTGTTTAATCAACATGTTTAACCAACGTGTTTAACCAACCAACCAACCAATCAACCAATCAATGCATGTTTCCATTTAATTTGTTAAATACGGGATCCAAGATGTTTTTTTTTCGCTTGTTTAAATTGAGCCTTTCCAACGTGTTTAACCAGTCAACGTGTTTAACCAACGTGTTCAACCAACATGTTTAACTAACGTGTTTAACCAACCAACCAACCAATCAATCACTTAATGTATGTTTCCGTGTCATGCGTTTAATACGGGATGCAAGGTCTCTTGAGTTTGTTTTCCCTTGTTCTAAGTGACCCTATCAAACGTGTTTAATCAACCAACCAACAAACCAACCAACCAACCAACCAATCAATCAACCAACTAATCAATCAATCAATATGTATGACTGTTTATTTATGACAGTATATTGAAGGAACAAACTCTCAATTATTCAAGAACATTTTTATTTTATTATTGTTCTTACGTCTCTTCTGAAAAAAAATCCACATATTCTCTGAAACTACAAGTCCAATCGACCTGAAAATTTGCAGTCAGCAGGGCATACATGTATTGAAGGTTCATAAAAAAACTGTTTGCAGATATCTCTCAAGACTTTTCCTAGAAAAAAGAAATGGCATGCCGTAAAAATCGCTTGCTAGGTCCGTAAATCTCAGTAAAAACCTACAATAAAATGTCCGCTCCGAGATTGAAATACTAATCTGTGTTACAAACAGGTGCTGAAAAATGTACATTATCAGAAAATAATCCTTAAATGTGTTTTAAAGTTACACCGGATCGATTAAATCCAAAACATGCACTGCTGGTGAACTGGGATCAAAATGTCAATTTCCTACAATGACAAAAGAAATTACATTGTGTACATTCCATCTCTATAGATGTTGTCTGTTCAAAGTCCCGACCTAAAAAGAAATAAAAAGACTAAGTTTTTCTTAATATAAACCCGCGTCACGTGATGTCTCCTCAATCTTGCGCGCGCGCTGTATCTAAAATAAAAGAAAAACTTTCCAAACTAAACATGAAACTTCTCCGGTAACATAATAATATAGACCCCATACCAAAGCAAACAAACAAACAAATAAACAAATACCCCACCCCCTTTTTCCAAATCAATCAATAAAAAAAATCAATTATCCATTCATCATAGGGGAAAGACTGCCTAACAATTGTTTTTGAAACAATTGCTTTATATTTATTATTATTATTAAGTCTTTCCACTTTTCTGTGGAAAGACTTATTGTTTTTGTTCTGATTATTATTATTATTATTATTATTTTTTTTTTCTTCCGCCAAATTTTGTTCTTACGCAAAATGTTTGTTTCGCAATATGTCGCTTAGATATTTCTCATATGGTATCGTATAGTTTATGCGCTTTTAAATTTTACCCTGCTAAGGTGAACCATTTTCTATGTAAGAGTTATCTCCCTTTTCACTGTTTATCCTCTGTGTGCATCTCCTTCCTAACAAAATAAGAAAGCGACAAAATTCTTTTTACAAACTGTTCGTTACATCTTCAGTAATTTTTGGCGTATTTGGATCGAAGCGATTTGATGAAATTTTATAGGAGTTATGTACCTTTACGGAATAAATTTGTCGGTATGTTTTCTAAACTCCTAAACCGTTAACCGTATAACCCTGGAATGTTTTTATTTGAGTCCCCTGGGTCCTAACTTAGAAAATTAGGTCAAGGTCAAAGGTCAAGGTCATATTTTAGATTTTTATAAGTTTTTCATTTCCCTATAATTCTTGAACGGTTATAGATACAAAAAAATTAAGCAGTGAAAAATGCTTGGTACTTTAAGGGGCAACTTTTTTACATTATGACTATATTGATTTTACCATCATATAAGGGACATAACTCCCATCGATGGTTTTTAAAAAGCCATTTTTAGGCAAAACTCTTAAACAAAAGGTCCTTGACCCATAGGGTCTTTTGCAATGACCTTGTGGAGCAATGACCTTGACGAAGGTCACAAGGTCAAAGGTCAAGGTCATCAAATTATGTGGTTTTGGCACTATTTAAACAGTTTTATGAGTGTTTGAATTTCAACCAACCAACCAACCAACCAACCAACCAACCAATCAATCAATCAATCAATCAATCAATCAATGTTTCCGTTTCATGTGTTTGATACGGGATTCAAGGTTTCTTTTTTTCCGCTTGTTTTAATTGAGCCTATCAAACGTGTTTAACCAACATGTTTAACCAACATGTTTAACCAACGTGTTTAACCAACGTGTTTAACCAACCAACCAACCAACCAACCAACCAACCAACCAACCAACCAATCAATCAATCAATCAATGCATGTTTCCGTTTCATGTGTAAATACGGGATCCAAGATGGTTTTTTTTTCGCTTGTTTAAATTGAGCCTATCTAACGTGTTTAACCAGCCAACGTGTTTAACCAACGTGTTTAACCAACATGTTTAACCAACGTGTTTAACCAACCAACCAACCAACCAACCAACCAACCAACCAACCAACCAACCAACCAATCAATCAATCAATCAATACATGTTTCCGTTTCATGTGTTAAATACGGGATCCAAGATGTTTTTTTTTCGCTCGTTTAAATTGAGCCTATCTAACGTGTTTAACCAGCCAACGTGTTTAACCAACGTGTTTAACCAACGTGTTTAACCAACATGTTTAACCAACCAATCAACCAATCAATGCATGTTTCCGTTTCCTGTGTTAAATACGGGATCCAAGATGTTTTTTTTTTTCGCTTGTTAAAATTGAGCCTATCAAACGTGTTGAAAGTACGTGTTTAAACTACGTGTTTAACCAGCATGTTTAACCAACGTGTTTAATCAACCAACCAACCAACCAACCAACCAACCAATACATCAATGCATGTTTCCGTTTCATGTGTTAAATACGGGATCCAAGATGTTTTTTTTTCGCTTGTTTAAATTGAGCCTATCAAACGTGTTTAACCAGCCAACGTGTTTAACCAACGTGTTTAATCAACATGTTTAACCAACGTGTTTAACCAACCAACCAACCAATCAACCAATCAATGCATGTTTCCATTTAATTTGTTAAATACGGGATCCAAGATGTTTTTTTTTCGCTTGTTTAAATTGAGCCTTTCCAACGTGTTTAACCAGTCAACGTGTTTAACCAACGTGTTCAACCAACATGTTTAACTAACGTGTTTAACCAACCAACCAACCAATCAATCACTTAATGTATGTTTCCGTGTCATGCGTTTAATACGGGATGCAAGGTCTCTTGAGTTTGTTTTCCCTTGTTCTAAGTGACCCTATCAAACGTGTTTAATCAACCAACCAACAAACCAACCAACCAACCAACCAATCAATCAACCAACTAATCAATCAATCAATATGTATGACTGTTTATTTATGACAGTATATTGAAGGAACAAACTCTCAATTATTCAAGAACATTTTTATTTTATTATTGTTCTTACGTCTCTTCTGAAAAAAAATCCACATATTCTCTGAAACTACAAGTCCAATCGACCTGAAAATTTGCAGTCAGCAGGGCATACATGTATTGAAGGTTCATAAAAAAACTGTTTGCAGATATCTCTCAAGACTTTTCCTAGAAAAAAGAAATGGCATGCCGTAAAAATCGCTTGCTAGGTCCGTAAATCTCAGTAAAAACCTACAATAAAATGTCCGCTCCGAGATTGAAATACTAATCTGTGTTACAAACAGGTGCTGAAAAATGTACATTATCAGAAAATAATCCTTAAATGTGTTTTAAAGTTACACCGGATCGATTAAATCCAAAACATGCACTGCTGGTGAACTGGGATCAAAATGTCAATTTCCTACAATGACAAAAGAAATTACATTGTGTACATTCCATCTCTATAGATGTTGTCTGTTCAAAGTCCCGACCTAAAAAGAAATAA
Organism: Mytilus galloprovincialis; assembly: GCF_965363235.1. NCBI lineage: Eukaryota > Metazoa > Mollusca > Bivalvia > Mytilida > Mytilidae > Mytilus > Mytilus galloprovincialis. Next base: position 82,162 of record NW_027468011.1, read on the forward strand.
AAAGACTAAGTTTTTCTTAATATAAACCCGCGTCACGTGATGTCTCCTCAATCTTGCGCGCGCGCTGTATCTAAAATAAAAGAAAAACTTTCCAAACTAAACATGAAACTTCTCCGGTAACATAATAATATAGACCCCATACCAAAGCAAACAAACAAACAAATAAACAAATACCCCACCCCCTTTTTCCAAATCAATCAATAAAAAAAATCAATTATCCATTCATCATAGGGGAAAGACTGCCTAACAATTGTTTTTGAAACAATTGCTTTATATTTATTATTATTATTAAGTCTTTCCACTTTTCTGTGGAAAGACTTATTGTTTTTGTTCTGATTATTATTATTATTATTATTATTTTTTTTTTCTTCCGCCAAATTTTGTTCTTACGCAAAATGTTTGTTTCGCAATATGTCGCTTAGATATTTCTCATATGGTATCGTATAGTTTATGCGCTTTTAAATTTTACCCTGCTAAGGTGAACCATTTTCTATGTAAGAGTTATCTCCCTTTTCACTGTTTATCCTCTGTGTGCATCTCCTTCCTAACAAAATAAGAAAGCGACAAAATTCTTTTTACAAACTGTTCGTTACATCTTCAGTAATTTTTGGCGTATTTGGATCGAAGCGATTTGATGAAATTTTATAGGAGTTATGTACCTTTACGGAATAAATTTGTCGGTATGTTTTCTAAACTCCTAAACCGTTAACCGTATAACCCTGGAATGTTTTTATTTGAGTCCCCTGGGTCCTAACTTAGAAAATTAGGTCAAGGTCAAAGGTCAAGGTCATATTTTAGATTTTTATAAGTTTTTCATTTCCCTATAATTCTTGAACGGTTATAGATACAAAAAAATTAAGCAGTGAAAAATGCTTGGTACTTTAAGGGGCAACTTTTTTACATTATGACTATATTGATTTTACCATCATATAAGGGACATAACTCCCATCGATGGTTTTTAAAAAGCCATTTTTAGGCAAAACTCTTAAACAAAAGGTCCTTGACCCATAGGGTCTTTTGCAATGACCTTGTGGAGCAATGACCTTGACGAAGGTCACAAGGTCAAAGGTCAAGGTCATCAAATTATGTGGTTTTGGCACTATTTAAACAGTTTTATGAGTGTTTGAATTTCAACCAACCAACCAACCAACCAACCAACCAACCAATCAATCAATCAATCAATCAATCAATCAATGTTTCCGTTTCATGTGTTTGATACGGGATTCAAGGTTTCTTTTTTTCCGCTTGTTTTAATTGAGCCTATCAAACGTGTTTAACCAACATGTTTAACCAACATGTTTAACCAACGTGTTTAACCAACGTGTTTAACCAACCAACCAACCAACCAACCAACCAACCAACCAACCAACCAATCAATCAATCAATCAATGCATGTTTCCGTTTCATGTGTAAATACGGGATCCAAGATGGTTTTTTTTTCGCTTGTTTAAATTGAGCCTATCTAACGTGTTTAACCAGCCAACGTGTTTAACCAACGTGTTTAACCAACATGTTTAACCAACGTGTTTAACCAACCAACCAACCAACCAACCAACCAACCAACCAACCAACCAACCAACCAATCAATCAATCAATCAATACATGTTTCCGTTTCATGTGTTAAATACGGGATCCAAGATGTTTTTTTTTCGCTCGTTTAAATTGAGCCTATCTAACGTGTTTAACCAGCCAACGTGTTTAACCAACGTGTTTAACCAACGTGTTTAACCAACATGTTTAACCAACCAATCAACCAATCAATGCATGTTTCCGTTTCCTGTGTTAAATACGGGATCCAAGATGTTTTTTTTTTTCGCTTGTTAAAATTGAGCCTATCAAACGTGTTGAAAGTACGTGTTTAAACTACGTGTTTAACCAGCATGTTTAACCAACGTGTTTAATCAACCAACCAACCAACCAACCAACCAACCAATACATCAATGCATGTTTCCGTTTCATGTGTTAAATACGGGATCCAAGATGTTTTTTTTTCGCTTGTTTAAATTGAGCCTATCAAACGTGTTTAACCAGCCAACGTGTTTAACCAACGTGTTTAATCAACATGTTTAACCAACGTGTTTAACCAACCAACCAACCAATCAACCAATCAATGCATGTTTCCATTTAATTTGTTAAATACGGGATCCAAGATGTTTTTTTTTCGCTTGTTTAAATTGAGCCTTTCCAACGTGTTTAACCAGTCAACGTGTTTAACCAACGTGTTCAACCAACATGTTTAACTAACGTGTTTAACCAACCAACCAACCAATCAATCACTTAATGTATGTTTCCGTGTCATGCGTTTAATACGGGATGCAAGGTCTCTTGAGTTTGTTTTCCCTTGTTCTAAGTGACCCTATCAAACGTGTTTAATCAACCAACCAACAAACCAACCAACCAACCAACCAATCAATCAACCAACTAATCAATCAATCAATATGTATGACTGTTTATTTATGACAGTATATTGAAGGAACAAACTCTCAATTATTCAAGAACATTTTTATTTTATTATTGTTCTTACGTCTCTTCTGAAAAAAAATCCACATATTCTCTGAAACTACAAGTCCAATCGACCTGAAAATTTGCAGTCAGCAGGGCATACATGTATTGAAGGTTCATAAAAAAACTGTTTGCAGATATCTCTCAAGACTTTTCCTAGAAAAAAGAAATGGCATGCCGTAAAAATCGCTTGCTAGGTCCGTAAATCTCAGTAAAAACCTACAATAAAATGTCCGCTCCGAGATTGAAATACTAATCTGTGTTACAAACAGGTGCTGAAAAATGTACATTATCAGAAAATAATCCTTAAATGTGTTTTAAAGTTACACCGGATCGATTAAATCCAAAACATGCACTGCTGGTGAACTGGGATCAAAATGTCAATTTCCTACAATGACAAAAGAAATTACATTGTGTACATTCCATCTCTATAGATGTTGTCTGTTCAAAGTCCCGACCTAAAAAGAAATAAAAAGACTAAGTTTTTCTTAATATAAACCCGCGTCACGTGATGTCTCCTCAATCTTGCGCGCGCGCTGTATCTAAAATAAAAGAAAAACTTTCCAAACTAAACATGAAACTTCTCCGGTAACATAATAATATAGACCCCATACCAAAGCAAACAAACAAACAAATAAACAAATACCCCACCCCCTTTTTCCAAATCAATCAATAAAAAAAATCAATTATCCATTCATCATAGGGGAAAGACTGCCTAACAATTGTTTTTGAAACAATTGCTTTATATTTATTATTATTATTAAGTCTTTCCACTTTTCTGTGGAAAGACTTATTGTTTTTGTTCTGATTATTATTATTATTATTATTATTTTTTTTTTCTTCCGCCAAATTTTGTTCTTACGCAAAATGTTTGTTTCGCAATATGTCGCTTAGATATTTCTCATATGGTATCGTATAGTTTATGCGCTTTTAAATTTTACCCTGCTAAGGTGAACCATTTTCTATGTAAGAGTTATCTCCCTTTTCACTGTTTATCCTCTGTGTGCATCTCCTTCCTAACAAAATAAGAAAGCGACAAAATTCTTTTTACAAACTGTTCGTTACATCTTCAGTAATTTTTGGCGTATTTGGATCGAAGCGATTTGATGAAATTTTATAGGAGTTATGTACCTTTACGGAATAAATTTGTCGGTATGTTTTCTAAACTCCTAAACCGTTAACCGTATAACCCTGGAATGTTTTTATTTGAGTCCCCTGGGTCCTAACTTAGAAAATTAGGTCAAGGTCAAAGGTCAAGGTCATATTTTAGATTTTTATAAGTTTTTCATTTCCCTATAATTCTTGAACGGTTATAGATACAAAAAAATTAAGCAGTGAAAAATGCTTGGTACTTTAAGGGGCAACTTTTTTACATTATGACTATATTGATTTTACCATCATATAAGGGACATAACTCCCATCGATGGTTTTTAAAAAGCCATTTTTAGGCAAAACTCTTAAACAAAAGGTCCTTGACCCATAGGGTCTTTTGCAATGACCTTGTGGAGCAATGACCTTGACGAAGGTCACAAGGTCAAAGGTCAAGGTCATCAAATTATGTGGTTTTGGCACTATTTAAACAGTTTTATGAGTGTTTGAATTTCAACCAACCAACCAACCAACCAACCAACCAACCAATCAATCAATCAATCAATCAATCAATCAATGTTTCCGTTTCATGTGTTTGATACGGGATTCAAGGTTTCTTTTTTTCCGCTTGTTTTAATTGAGCCTATCAAACGTGTTTAACCAACATGTTTAACCAACATGTTTAACCAACGTGTTTAACCAACGTGTTTAACCAACCAACCAACCAACCAACCAACCAACCAACCAACCAACCAATCAATCAATCAATCAATGCATGTTTCCGTTTCATGTGTAAATACGGGATCCAAGATGGTTTTTTTTTCGCTTGTTTAAATTGAGCCTATCTAACGTGTTTAACCAGCCAACGTGTTTAACCAACGTGTTTAACCAACATGTTTAACCAACGTGTTTAACCAACCAACCAACCAACCAACCAACCAACCAACCAACCAACCAACCAACCAATCAATCAATCAATCAATACATGTTTCCGTTTCATGTGTTAAATACGGGATCCAAGATGTTTTTTTTTCGCTCGTTTAAATTGAGCCTATCTAACGTGTTTAACCAGCCAACGTGTTTAACCAACGTGTTTAACCAACGTGTTTAACCAACATGTTTAACCAACCAATCAACCAATCAATGCATGTTTCCGTTTCCTGTGTTAAATACGGGATCCAAGATGTTTTTTTTTTTCGCTTGTTAAAATTGAGCCTATCAAACGTGTTGAAAGTACGTGTTTAAACTACGTGTTTAACCAGCATGTTTAACCAACGTGTTTAATCAACCAACCAACCAACCAACCAACCAACCAATACATCAATGCATGTTTCCGTTTCATGTGTTAAATACGGGATCCAAGATGTTTTTTTTTCGCTTGTTTAAATTGAGCCTATCAAACGTGTTTAACCAGCCAACGTGTTTAACCAACGTGTTTAATCAACATGTTTAACCAACGTGTTTAACCAACCAACCAACCAATCAACCAATCAATGCATGTTTCCATTTAATTTGTTAAATACGGGATCCAAGATGTTTTTTTTTCGCTTGTTTAAATTGAGCCTTTCCAACGTGTTTAACCAGTCAACGTGTTTAACCAACGTGTTCAACCAACATGTTTAACTAACGTGTTTAACCAACCAACCAACCAATCAATCACTTAATGTATGTTTCCGTGTCATGCGTTTAATACGGGATGCAAGGTCTCTTGAGTTTGTTTTCCCTTGTTCTAAGTGACCCTATCAAACGTGTTTAATCAACCAACCAACAAACCAACCAACCAACCAACCAATCAATCAACCAACTAATCAATCAATCAATATGTATGACTGTTTATTTATGACAGTATATTGAAGGAACAAACTCTCAATTATTCAAGAACATTTTTATTTTATTATTGTTCTTACGTCTCTTCTGAAAAAAAATCCACATATTCTCTGAAACTACAAGTCCAATCGACCTGAAAATTTGCAGTCAGCAGGGCATACATGTATTGAAGGTTCATAAAAAAACTGTTTGCAGATATCTCTCAAGACTTTTCCTAGAAAAAAGAAATGGCATGCCGTAAAAATCGCTTGCTAGGTCCGTAAATCTCAGTAAAAACCTACAATAAAATGTCCGCTCCGAGATTGAAATACTAATCTGTGTTACAAACAGGTGCTGAAAAATGTACATTATCAGAAAATAATCCTTAAATGTGTTTTAAAGTTACACCGGATCGATTAAATCCAAAACATGCACTGCTGGTGAACTGGGATCAAAATGTCAATTTCCTACAATGACAAAAGAAATTACATTGTGTACATTCCATCTCTATAGATGTTGTCTGTTCAAAGTCCCGACCTAAAAAGAAATAAAAAGACTAAGTTTTTCTTAATATAAACCCGCGTCACGTGATGTCTCCTCAATCTTGCGCGCGCGCTGTATCTAAAATAAAAGAAAAACTTTCCAAACTAAACATGAAACTTCTCCGGTAACATAATAATATAGACCCCATACCAAAGCAAACAAACAAACAAATAAACAAATACCCCACCCCCTTTTTCCAAATCAATCAATAAAAAAAATCAATTATCCATTCATCATAGGGGAAAGACTGCCTAACAATTGTTTTTGAAACAATTGCTTTATATTTATTATTATTATTAAGTCTTTCCACTTTTCTGTGGAAAGACTTATTGTTTTTGTTCTGATTATTATTATTATTATTATTATTTTTTTTTTCTTCCGCCAAATTTTGTTCTTACGCAAAATGTTTGTTTCGCAATATGTCGCTTAGATATTTCTCATATGGTATCGTATAGTTTATGCGCTTTTAAATTTTACCCTGCTAAGGTGAACCATTTTCTATGTAAGAGTTATCTCCCTTTTCACTGTTTATCCTCTGTGTGCATCTCCTTCCTAACAAAATAAGAAAGCGACAAAATTCTTTTTACAAACTGTTCGTTACATCTTCAGTAATTTTTGGCGTATTTGGATCGAAGCGATTTGATGAAATTTTATAGGAGTTATGTACCTTTACGGAATAAATTTGTCGGTATGTTTTCTAAACTCCTAAACCGTTAACCGTATAACCCTGGAATGTTTTTATTTGAGTCCCCTGGGTCCTAACTTAGAAAATTAGGTCAAGGTCAAAGGTCAAGGTCATATTTTAGATTTTTATAAGTTTTTCATTTCCCTATAATTCTTGAACGGTTATAGATACAAAAAAATTAAGCAGTGAAAAATGCTTGGTACTTTAAGGGGCAACTTTTTTACATTATGACTATATTGATTTTACCATCATATAAGGGACATAACTCCCATCGATGGTTTTTAAAAAGCCATTTTTAGGCAAAACTCTTAAACAAAAGGTCCTTGACCCATAGGGTCTTTTGCAATGACCTTGTGGAGCAATGACCTTGACGAAGGTCACAAGGTCAAAGGTCAAGGTCATCAAATTATGTGGTTTTGGCACTATTTAAACAGTTTTATGAGTGTTTGAATTTCAACCAACCAACCAACCAACCAACCAACCAACCAACCAATCAATCAATCAATCAATCAATCAATCAATGTTTCCGTTTCATGTGTTTGATACGGGATTCAAGGTTTCTTTTTTTCCGCTTGTTTTAATTGAGCCTATCAAACGTGTTTAACCAACATGTTTAACCAACATGTTTAACCAACGTGTTTAACCAACGTGTTTAACCAACCAACCAACCAACCAACCAACCAACCAACCAACCAACCAATCAATCAATCAATCAATGCATGTTTCCGTTTCATGTGTAAATACGGGATCCAAGATGGTTTTTTTTTCGCTTGTTTAAATTGAGCCTATCTAACGTGTTTAACCAGCCAACGTGTTTAACCAACGTGTTTAACCAACATGTTTAACCAACGTGTTTAACCAACCAACCAACCAACCAACCAACCAACCAACCAATCAATCAATCAATCAATACATGTTTCCGTTTCATGTGTTAAATACGGGATCCAAGATGTTTTTTTTTCGCTTGTTTAAATTGAGCCTATCTAACGTGTTTAACCAGCCAACGTGTTTAACCAACGTGTTTAACCAACGTGTTTAACCAACATGTTTAACCAACCAATCAACCAATCAATGCATGTTTCCGTTTCCTGTGTTAAATACGGGATCCAAGATGTTTTTTTTTTCGCTTGTTAAAATTGAGCCTATCAAACGTGTTGAAAGTACGTGTTTAAACTACGTGTTTAACCAGCATGTTTAACCAACGTGTTTAATCAACCAACCAACCAACCAACCAATACATCAATGCATGTTTCCGTTTCATGTGTTAAATACGGGATCCAAGATGTTTTTTTTTCGCTTGTTTAAATTGAGCCTATCAAACGTGTTTAACCAGCCAACGTGTTTAACCAACGTGTTTAATCAACATGTTTAACCAACGTGTTTAACCAACCAACCAACCAATCAACCAATCAATGCATGTTTCCATTTAATTTGTTAAATACGGGATCCAAGATGTTTTTTTTTCGCTTGTTTAAATTGAGCCTTTCCAACGTGTTTAACCAGTCAACGTGTTTAACCAACGTGTTCAACCAACATGTTTAACTAACGTGTTTAACCAACCAACCAACCAATCAATCACTTAATGTATGTTTCCGTGTCATGCGTTTAATACGGGATGCAAGGTCTCTTGAGTTTGTTTTCCCTTGTTCTAAGTGACCCTATCAAACGTGTTTAATCAACCAACCAACAAACCAACCAACCAACCAACCAATCAATCAACCAACTAATCAATCAATCAATATGTATGACTGTTTATTTATGACAGTATATTGAAGGAACAAACTCTCAATTATTCAAGAACATTTTTATTTTATTATTGTTCTTACGTCTCTTCTGAAAAAAAATCCACATATTCTCTGAAACTACAAGTCCAATCGACCTGAAAATTTGCAGTCAGCAGGGCATACATGTATTGAAGGTTCATAAAAAAACTGTTTGCAGATATCTCTCAAGACTTTTCCTAGAAAAAAGAAATGGCATGCCGTAAAAATCGCTTGCTAGGTCCGTAAATCTCAGTAAAAACCTACAATAAAATGTCCGCTCCGAGATTGAAATACTAATCTGTGTTACAAACAGGTGCTGAAAAATGTACATTATCAGAAAATAATCCTTAAATGTGTTTTAAAGTTACACCGGATCGATTAAATCCAAAACATGCACTGCTGGTGAACTGGGATCAAAATGTCAATTTCCTACAATGACAAAAGAAATTACATTGTGTACATTCCATCTCTATAGATGTTGTCTGTTCAAAGTCCCGACCTAAAAAGAAATAAAAAGACTAAGTTTTTCTTAATATAAACCCGCGTCACGTGATGTCTCCTCAATCTTGCGCGCGCGCTGTATCTAAAATAAAAGAAAAACTTTCCAAACTAAACATGAAACTTCTCCGGTAACATAATAATATAGACCCCATACCAAAGCAAACAAACAAACAAATAAACAAATACCCCACCCCCTTTTTCCAAATCAATCAATAAAAAAAATCAATTATCCATTCATCATAGGGGAAAGACTGCCTAACAATTGTTTTTGAAACAATTGCTTTATATTTATTATTATTATTAAGTCTTTCCACTTTTCTGTGGAAAGACTTATTGTTTTTGTTCTGATTATTATTATTATTATTATTATTTTTTTTTTCTTCCGCCAAATTTTGTTCTTACGCAAAATGTTTGTTTCGCAATATGTCGCTTAGATATTTCTCATATGGTATCGTATAGTTTATGCGCTTTTAAATTTTACCCTGCTAAGGTGAACCATTTTCTATGTAAGAGTTATCTCCCTTTTCACTGTTTATCCTCTGTGTGCATCTCCTTCCTAACAAAATAAGAAAGCGACAAAATTCTTTTTACAAACTGTTCGTTACATCTTCAGTAATTTTTGGCGTATTTGGATCGAAGCGATTTGATGAAATTTTATAGGAGTTATGTACCTTTACGGAATAAATTTGTCGGTATGTTTTCTAAACTCCTAAACCGTTAACCGTATAACCCTGGAATGTTTTTATTTGAGTCCCCTGGGTCCTAACTTAGAAAATTAGGTCAAGGTCAAAGGTCAAGGTCATATTTTAGATTTTTATAAGTTTTTCATTTCCCTATAATTCTTGAACGGTTATAGATACAAAAAAATTAAGCAGTGAAAAATGCTTGGTACTTTAAGGGGCAACTTTTTTACATTATGACTATATTGATTTTACCATCATATAAGGGACATAACTCCCATCGATGGTTTTTAAAAAGCCATTTTTAGGCAAAACTCTTAAACAAAAGGTCCTTGACCCATAGGGTCTTTTGCAATGACCTTGTGGAGCAATGACCTTGACGAAGGTCACAAGGTCAAAGGTCAAGGTCATCAAATTATGTGGTTTTGGCACTATTTAAACAGTTTTATGAGTGTTTGAATTTCAACCAACCAACCAACCAACCAACCAACCAACCAACCAATCAATCAATCAATCAATCAATCAATCAATGTTTCCGTTTCATGTGTTTGATACGGGATTCAAGGTTTCTTTTTTTCCGCTTGTTTTAATTGAGCCTATCAAACGTGTTTAACCAACATGTTTAACCAACATGTTTAACCAACGTGTTTAACCAACGTGTTTAACCAACCAACCAACCAACCAACCAACCAACCAACCAACCAACCAATCAATCAATCAATCAATGCATGTTTCCGTTTCATGTGTAAATACGGGATCCAAGATGGTTTTTTTTTCGCTTGTTTAAATTGAGCCTATCTAACGTGTTTAACCAGCCAACGTGTTTAACCAACGTGTTTAACCAACATGTTTAACCAACGTGTTTAACCAACCAACCAACCAACCAACCAACCAACCAACCAATCAATCAATCAATCAATACATGTTTCCGTTTCATGTGTTAAATACGGGATCCAAGATGTTTTTTTTTCGCTTGTTTAAATTGAGCCTATCTAACGTGTTTAACCAGCCAACGTGTTTAACCAACGTGTTTAACCAACGTGTTTAACCAACATGTTTAACCAACCAATCAACCAATCAATGCATGTTTCCGTTTCCTGTGTTAAATACGGGATCCAAGATGTTTTTTTTTTCGCTTGTTAAAATTGAGCCTATCAAACGTGTTGAAAGTACGTGTTTAAACTACGTGTTTAACCAGCATGTTTAACCAACGTGTTTAATCAACCAACCAACCAACCAACCAATACATCAATGCATGTTTCCGTTTCATGTGTTAAATACGGGATCCAAGATGTTTTTTTTTCGCTTGTTTAAATTGAGCCTATCAAACGTGTTTAACCAGCCAACGTGTTTAACCAACGTGTTTAATCAACATGTTTAACCAACGTGTTTAACCAACCAACCAACCAATCAACCAATCAATGCATGTTTCCATTTAATTTGTTAAATACGGGATCCAAGATGTTTTTTTTTCGCTTGTTTAAATTGAGCCTTTCCAACGTGTTTAACCAGTCAACGTGTTTAACCAACGTGTTCAACCAACATGTTTAACTAACGTGTTTAACCAACCAACCAACCAATCAATCACTTAATGTATGTTTCCGTGTCATGCGTTTAATACGGGATGCAAGGTCTCTTGAGTTTGTTTTCCCTTGTTCTAAGTGACCCTATCAAACGTGTTTAATCAACCAACCAACAAACCAACCAACCAACCAACCAATCAATCAACCAACTAATCAATCAATCAATATGTATGACTGTTTATTTATGACAGTATATTGAAGGAACAAACTCTCAATTATTCAAGAACATTTTTATTTTATTATTGTTCTTACGTCTCTTCTGAAAAAAAATCCACATATTCTCTGAAACTACAAGTCCAATCGACCTGAAAATTTGCAGTCAGCAGGGCATACATGTATTGAAGGTTCATAAAAAAACTGTTTGCAGATATCTCTCAAGACTTTTCCTAGAAAAAAGAAATGGCATGCCGTAAAAATCGCTTGCTAGGTCCGTAAATCTCAGTAAAAACCTACAATAAAATGTCCGCTCCGAGATTGAAATACTAATCTGTGTTACAAACAGGTGCTGAAAAATGTACATTATCAGAAAATAATCCTTAAATGTGTTTTAAAGTTACACCGGATCGATTAAATCCAAAACATGCACTGCTGGTGAACTGGGATCAAAATGTCAATTTCCTACAATGACAAAAGAAATTACATTGTGTACATTCCATCTCTATAGATGTTGTCTGTTCAAAGTCCCGACCTAAAAAGAAATAAAAAGACTAAGTTTTTCTTAATATAAACCCGCGTCACGTGATGTCTCCTCAATCTTGCGCGCGCGCTGTATCTAAAATAAAAGAAAAACTTTCCAAACTAAACATGAAACTTCTCCGGTAACATAATAATATAGACCCCATACCAAAGCAAACAAACAAACAAATAAACAAATACCCCACCCCCTTTTTCCAAATCAATCAATAAAAAAAATCAATTATCCATTCATCATAGGGGAAAGACTGCCTAACAATTGTTTTTGAAACAATTGCTTTATATTTATTATTATTATTAAGTCTTTCCACTTTTCTGTGGAAAGACTTATTGTTTTTGTTCTGATTATTATTATTATTATTATTATTTTTTTTTTCTTCCGCCAAATTTTGTTCTTACGCAAAATGTTTGTTTCGCAATATGTCGCTTAGATATTTCTCATATGGTATCGTATAGTTTATGCGCTTTTAAATTTTACCCTGCTAAGGTGAACCATTTTCTATGTAAGAGTTATCTCCCTTTTCACTGTTTATCCTCTGTGTGCATCTCCTTCCTAACAAAATAAGAAAGCGACAAAATTCTTTTTACAAACTGTTCGTTACATCTTCAGTAATTTTTGGCGTATTTGGATCGAAGCGATTTGATGAAATTTTATAGGAGTTATGTACCTTTACGGAATAAATTTGTCGGTATGTTTTCTAAACTCCTAAACCGTTAACCGTATAACCCTGGAATGTTTTTATTTGAGTCCCCTGGGTCCTAACTTAGAAAATTAGGTCAAGGTCAAAGGTCAAGGTCATATTTTAGATTTTTATAAGTTTTTCATTTCCCTATAATTCTTGAACGGTTATAGATACAAAAAAATTAAGCAGTGAAAAATGCTTGGTACTTTAAGGGGCAACTTTTTTACATTATGACTATATTGATTTTACCATCATATAAGGGACATAACTCCCATCGATGGTTTTTAAAAAGCCATTTTTAGGCAAAACTCTTAAACAAAAGGTCCTTGACCCATAGGGTCTTTTGCAATGACCTTGTGGAGCAATGACCTTGACGAAGGTCACAAGGTCAAAGGTCAAGGTCATCAAATTATGTGGTTTTGGCACTATTTAAACAGTTTTATGAGTGTTTGAATTTCAACCAACCAACCAACCAACCAACCAACCAACCAACCAATCAATCAATCAATCAATCAATCAATCAATGTTTCCGTTTCATGTGTTTGATACGGGATTCAAGGTTTCTTTTTTTCCGCTTGTTTTAATTGAGCCTATCAAACGTGTTTAACCAACATGTTTAACCAACATGTTTAACCAACGTGTTTAACCAACGTGTTTAACCAACCAACCAACCAACCAACCAACCAACCAACCAACCAACCAATCAATCAATCAATCAATGCATGTTTCCGTTTCATGTGTAAATACGGGATCCAAGATGGTTTTTTTTTCGCTTGTTTAAATTGAGCCTATCTAACGTGTTTAACCAGCCAACGTGTTTAACCAACGTGTTTAACCAACATGTTTAACCAACGTGTTTAACCAACCAACCAACCAACCAACCAACCAACCAACCAATCAATCAATCAATCAATACATGTTTCCGTTTCATGTGTTAAATACGGGATCCAAGATGTTTTTTTTTCGCTTGTTTAAATTGAGCCTATCTAACGTGTTTAACCAGCCAACGTGTTTAACCAACGTGTTTAACCAACGTGTTTAACCAACATGTTTAACCAACCAATCAACCAATCAATGCATGTTTCCGTTTCCTGTGTTAAATACGGGATCCAAGATGTTTTTTTTTTCGCTTGTTAAAATTGAGCCTATCAAACGTGTTGAAAGTACGTGTTTAAACTACGTGTTTAACCAGCATGTTTAACCAACGTGTTTAATCAACCAACCAACCAACCAACCAATACATCAATGCATGTTTCCGTTTCATGTGTTAAATACGGGATCCAAGATGTTTTTTTTTCGCTTGTTTAAATTGAGCCTATCAAACGTGTTTAACCAGCCAACGTGTTTAACCAACGTGTTTAATCAACATGTTTAACCAACGTGTTTAACCAACCAACCAACCAATCAACCAATCAATGCATGTTTCCATTTAATTTGTTAAATACGGGATCCAAGATGTTTTTTTTTCGCTTGTTTAAATTGAGCCTTTCCAACGTGTTTAACCAGTCAACGTGTTTAACCAACGTGTTCAACCAACATGTTTAACTAACGTGTTTAACCAACCAACCAACCAATCAATCACTTAATGTATGTTTCCGTGTCATGCGTTTAATACGGGATGCAAGGTCTCTTGAGTTTGTTTTCCCTTGTTCTAAGTGACCCTATCAAACGTGTTTAATCAACCAACCAACAAACCAACCAACCAACCAACCAATCAATCAACCAACTAATCAATCAATCAATATGTATGACTGTTTATTTATGACAGTATATTGAAGGAACAAACTCTCAATTATTCAAGAACATTTTTATTTTATTATTGTTCTTACGTCTCTTCTGAAAAAAAATCCACATATTCTCTGAAACTACAAGTCCAATCGACCTGAAAATTTGCAGTCAGCAGGGCATACATGTATTGAAGGTTCATAAAAAAACTGTTTGCAGATATCTCTCAAGACTTTTCCTAGAAAAAAGAAATGGCATGCCGTAAAAATCGCTTGCTAGGTCCGTAAATCTCAGTAAAAACCTACAATAAAATGTCCGCTCCGAGATTGAAATACTAATCTGTGTTACAAACAGGTGCTGAAAAATGTACATTATCAGAAAATAATCCTTAAATGTGTTTTAAAGTTACACCGGATCGATTAAATCCAAAACATGCACTGCTGGTGAACTGGGATCAAAATGTCAATTTCCTACAATGACAAAAGAAATTACATTGTGTACATTCCATCTCTATAGATGTTGTCTGTTCAAAGTCCCGACCTAAAAAGAAATAAAAAGACTAAGTTTTTCTTAATATAAACCCGCGTCACGTGATGTCTCCTCAATCTTGCGCGCGCGCTGTATCTAAAATAAAAGAAAAACTTTCCAAACTAAACATGAAACTTCTCCGGTAACATAATAATATAGACCCCATACCAAAGCAAACAAACAAACAAATAAACAAATACCCCACCCCCTTTTTCCAAATCAATCAATAAAAAAAATCAATTATCCATTCATCATAGGGGAAAGACTGCCTAACAATTGTTTTTGAAACAATTGCTTTATATTTATTATTATTATTAAGTCTTTCCACTTTTCTGTGGAAAGACTTATTGTTTTTGTTCTGATTATTATTATTATTATTATTATTTTTTTTTTCTTCCGCCAAATTTTGTTCTTACGCAAAATGTTTGTTTCGCAATATGTCGCTTAGATATTTCTCATATGGTATCGTATAGTTTATGCGCTTTTAAATTTTACCCTGCTAAGGTGAACCATTTTCTATGTAAGAGTTATCTCCCTTTTCACTGTTTATCCTCTGTGTGCATCTCCTTCCTAACAAAATAAGAAAGCGACAAAATTCTTTTTACAAACTGTTCGTTACATCTTCAGTAATTTTTGGCGTATTTGGATCGAAGCGATTTGATGAAATTTTATAGGAGTTATGTACCTTTACGGAATAAATTTGTCGGTATGTTTTCTAAACTCCTAAACCGTTAACCGTATAACCCTGGAATGTTTTTATTTGAGTCCCCTGGGTCCTAACTTAGAAAATTAGGTCAAGGTCAAAGGTCAAGGTCATATTTTAGATTTTTATAAGTTTTTCATTTCCCTATAATTCTTGAACGGTTATAGATACAAAAAAATTAAGCAGTGAAAAATGCTTGGTACTTTAAGGGGCAACTTTTTTACATTATGACTATATTGATTTTACCATCATATAAGGGACATAACTCCCATCGATGGTTTTTAAAAAGCCATTTTTAGGCAAAACTCTTAAACAAAAGGTCCTTGACCCATAGGGTCTTTTGCAATGACCTTGTGGAGCAATGACCTTGACGAAGGTCACAAGGTCAAAGGTCAAGGTCATCAAATTATGTGGTTTTGGCACTATTTAAACAGTTTTATGAGTGTTTGAATTTCAACCAACCAACCAACCAACCAACCAACCAACCAACCAATCAATCAATCAATCAATCAATCAATCAATGTTTCCGTTTCATGTGTTTGATACGGGATTCAAGGTTTCTTTTTTTCCGCTTGTTTTAATTGAGCCTATCAAACGTGTTTAACCAACATGTTTAACCAACATGTTTAACCAACGTGTTTAACCAACGTGTTTAACCAACCAACCAACCAACCAACCAACCAACCAACCAACCAACCAATCAATCAATCAATCAATGCATGTTTCCGTTTCATGTGTAAATACGGGATCCAAGATGGTTTTTTTTTCGCTTGTTTAAATTGAGCCTATCTAACGTGTTTAACCAGCCAACGTGTTTAACCAACGTGTTTAACCAACATGTTTAACCAACGTGTTTAACCAACCAACCAACCAACCAACCAACCAACCAACCAATCAATCAATCAATCAATACATGTTTCCGTTTCATGTGTTAAATACGGGATCCAAGATGTTTTTTTTTCGCTTGTTTAAATTGAGCCTATCTAACGTGTTTAACCAGCCAACGTGTTTAACCAACGTGTTTAACCAACGTGTTTAACCAACATGTTTAACCAACCAATCAACCAATCAATGCATGTTTCCGTTTCCTGTGTTAAATACGGGATCCAAGATGTTTTTTTTTTCGCTTGTTAAAATTGAGCCTATCAAACGTGTTGAAAGTACGTGTTTAAACTACGTGTTTAACCAGCATGTTTAACCAACGTGTTTAATCAACCAACCAACCAACCAACCAATACATCAATGCATGTTTCCGTTTCATGTGTTAAATACGGGATCCAAGATGTTTTTTTTTCGCTTGTTTA
The DNA here is from genome assembly GCF_965363235.1 of Mytilus galloprovincialis. NCBI lineage: Eukaryota > Metazoa > Mollusca > Bivalvia > Mytilida > Mytilidae > Mytilus > Mytilus galloprovincialis. The sequence continues at coordinate 98,950 of NW_027468011.1, forward strand.
AATTGAGCCTATCAAACGTGTTTAACCAGCCAACGTGTTTAACCAACGTGTTTAATCAACATGTTTAACCAACGTGTTTAACCAACCAACCAACCAATCAACCAATCAATGCATGTTTCCATTTAATTTGTTAAATACGGGATCCAAGATGTTTTTTTTTCGCTTGTTTAAATTGAGCCTTTCCAACGTGTTTAACCAGTCAACGTGTTTAACCAACGTGTTCAACCAACATGTTTAACTAACGTGTTTAACCAACCAACCAACCAATCAATCACTTAATGTATGTTTCCGTGTCATGCGTTTAATACGGGATGCAAGGTCTCTTGAGTTTGTTTTCCCTTGTTCTAAGTGACCCTATCAAACGTGTTTAATCAACCAACCAACAAACCAACCAACCAACCAACCAATCAATCAACCAACTAATCAATCAATCAATATGTATGACTGTTTATTTATGACAGTATATTGAAGGAACAAACTCTCAATTATTCAAGAACATTTTTATTTTATTATTGTTCTTACGTCTCTTCTGAAAAAAAATCCACATATTCTCTGAAACTACAAGTCCAATCGACCTGAAAATTTGCAGTCAGCAGGGCATACATGTATTGAAGGTTCATAAAAAAACTGTTTGCAGATATCTCTCAAGACTTTTCCTAGAAAAAAGAAATGGCATGCCGTAAAAATCGCTTGCTAGGTCCGTAAATCTCAGTAAAAACCTACAATAAAATGTCCGCTCCGAGATTGAAATACTAATCTGTGTTACAAACAGGTGCTGAAAAATGTACATTATCAGAAAATAATCCTTAAATGTGTTTTAAAGTTACACCGGATCGATTAAATCCAAAACATGCACTGCTGGTGAACTGGGATCAAAATGTCAATTTCCTACAATGACAAAAGAAATTACATTGTGTACATTCCATCTCTATAGATGTTGTCTGTTCAAAGTCCCGACCTAAAAAGAAATAAAAAGACTAAGTTTTTCTTAATATAAACCCGCGTCACGTGATGTCTCCTCAATCTTGCGCGCGCGCTGTATCTAAAATAAAAGAAAAACTTTCCAAACTAAACATGAAACTTCTCCGGTAACATAATAATATAGACCCCATACCAAAGCAAACAAACAAACAAATAAACAAATACCCCACCCCCTTTTTCCAAATCAATCAATAAAAAAAATCAATTATCCATTCATCATAGGGGAAAGACTGCCTAACAATTGTTTTTGAAACAATTGCTTTATATTTATTATTATTATTAAGTCTTTCCACTTTTCTGTGGAAAGACTTATTGTTTTTGTTCTGATTATTATTATTATTATTATTATTTTTTTTTTCTTCCGCCAAATTTTGTTCTTACGCAAAATGTTTGTTTCGCAATATGTCGCTTAGATATTTCTCATATGGTATCGTATAGTTTATGCGCTTTTAAATTTTACCCTGCTAAGGTGAACCATTTTCTATGTAAGAGTTATCTCCCTTTTCACTGTTTATCCTCTGTGTGCATCTCCTTCCTAACAAAATAAGAAAGCGACAAAATTCTTTTTACAAACTGTTCGTTACATCTTCAGTAATTTTTGGCGTATTTGGATCGAAGCGATTTGATGAAATTTTATAGGAGTTATGTACCTTTACGGAATAAATTTGTCGGTATGTTTTCTAAACTCCTAAACCGTTAACCGTATAACCCTGGAATGTTTTTATTTGAGTCCCCTGGGTCCTAACTTAGAAAATTAGGTCAAGGTCAAAGGTCAAGGTCATATTTTAGATTTTTATAAGTTTTTCATTTCCCTATAATTCTTGAACGGTTATAGATACAAAAAAATTAAGCAGTGAAAAATGCTTGGTACTTTAAGGGGCAACTTTTTTACATTATGACTATATTGATTTTACCATCATATAAGGGACATAACTCCCATCGATGGTTTTTAAAAAGCCATTTTTAGGCAAAACTCTTAAACAAAAGGTCCTTGACCCATAGGGTCTTTTGCAATGACCTTGTGGAGCAATGACCTTGACGAAGGTCACAAGGTCAAAGGTCAAGGTCATCAAATTATGTGGTTTTGGCACTATTTAAACAGTTTTATGAGTGTTTGAATTTCAACCAACCAACCAACCAACCAACCAACCAACCAACCAATCAATCAATCAATCAATCAATCAATCAATGTTTCCGTTTCATGTGTTTGATACGGGATTCAAGGTTTCTTTTTTTCCGCTTGTTTTAATTGAGCCTATCAAACGTGTTTAACCAACATGTTTAACCAACATGTTTAACCAACGTGTTTAACCAACGTGTTTAACCAACCAACCAACCAACCAACCAACCAACCAACCAACCAACCAACCAATCAATCAATCAATCAATGCATGTTTCCGTTTCATGTGTAAATACGGGATCCAAGATGGTTTTTTTTTCGCTTGTTTAAATTGAGCCTATCTAACGTGTTTAACCAGCCAACGTGTTTAACCAACGTGTTTAACCAACATGTTTAACCAACGTGTTTAACCAACCAACCAACCAACCAACCAACCAACCAACCAATCAATCAATCAATCAATACATGTTTCCGTTTCATGTGTTAAATACGGGATCCAAGATGTTTTTTTTTCGCTTGTTTAAATTGAGCCTATCTAACGTGTTTAACCAGCCAACGTGTTTAACCAACGTGTTTAACCAACGTGTTTAACCAACATGTTTAACCAACCAATCAACCAATCAATGCATGTTTCCGTTTCCTGTGTTAAATACGGGATCCAAGATGTTTTTTTTTTCGCTTGTTAAAATTGAGCCTATCAAACGTGTTGAAAGTACGTGTTTAAACTACGTGTTTAACCAGCATGTTTAACCAACGTGTTTAATCAACCAACCAACCAACCAACCAATACATCAATGCATGTTTCCGTTTCATGTGTTAAATACGGGATCCAAGATGTTTTTTTTTCGCTTGTTTAAATTGAGCCTATCAAACGTGTTTAACCAGCCAACGTGTTTAACCAACGTGTTTAATCAACATGTTTAACCAACGTGTTTAACCAACCAACCAACCAATCAACCAATCAATGCATGTTTCCATTTAATTTGTTAAATACGGGATCCAAGATGTTTTTTTTTCGCTTGTTTAAATTGAGCCTTTCCAACGTGTTTAACCAGTCAACGTGTTTAACCAACGTGTTCAACCAACATGTTTAACTAACGTGTTTAACCAACCAACCAACCAATCAATCACTTAATGTATGTTTCCGTGTCATGCGTTTAATACGGGATGCAAGGTCTCTTGAGTTTGTTTTCCCTTGTTCTAAGTGACCCTATCAAACGTGTTTAATCAACCAACCAACAAACCAACCAACCAACCAACCAATCAATCAACCAACTAATCAATCAATCAATATGTATGACTGTTTATTTATGACAGTATATTGAAGGAACAAACTCTCAATTATTCAAGAACAT
>NW_027468012.1:10000-12500 GCF_965363235.1 Mytilus galloprovincialis
AAGGTCAAAGGTCAAGGTCGTATTTTAGATTTTTATTGGTCTTTGATTTCCCTATAACTTTTGAATGGTTATAGATACAGAAAATTTTCATAGTGAAAAATGTTTGATACCTCAAGGGGCAACTTTGTTACATTTCGACTGCATTGGTTTTACCATTGTGTAAGGGACATAATCCCCATTGATGGTTTATATAAAGCCTGCCAACCAACCAACCAACCAACCAACCAACCAACCAACCAACCAACCAACCAACCAACCAATCAATCAATCAATCAATCAATCAATCAATCAATCAATCAATCAATCAATCATGATCAAACAATCAATCATGATCAATCAATCATGTTTCCGTCTCATGTGTTTAATATAGGTTTCAAGATCTTCTTTTTCGCTGTTTCAATTGACCCTATCCAACGTGTTTAACCAACCAACCAACCAACCAACCAACTAATCAACCAATCAATCAATCAATCAATCAATCATGATCATGATCATGATCAATCAATCAATCAATCAATCATGTTTCCGTTTCATGTGTTTAATATAGGGTTCAAGATCTTCTTTTTCGCTGTTTCAATTGACCCTATCCAACGTGTTTAACCAACCAACCACCTAATCAATCAATCAATCAATCAATCATGATCAGGATCATGATCAATCAATCAATCAAACAATCAATCAATCATGTTTCCGTTTCATGTGTTTAATATAGGGTTCAAGATCTTCTTTGCTTCTTTTTCGCTGTTTCAATTGACCCTATCCAACGTGTTTAACCAACCAACCAACCAACTAACTAATCAATCAATCAATCAATCATGATCATGATCATGATCAATCAATCAATCAATCAATCATGATCATGATCATGATCAATCAATCAATCAATCATGATCATGTTTCCGTTTCATGTGTTTAATATAGGGTCCAAGATCTTCTGTTTCTTTTTCGCTGTTTCAATTGACCCTATCCAACGTGTTTAACCAACCAACCAACCAACCAATCAATCAATCAATCAATCAATCAATCAATCAACCAACCAACTAATCAATCAATCAATCAATATGTATGACTGTTTATTTATGACAGTATAGTGAAGGAACAAACTCTCAATTATTCAAGAAAAATTGAAATTTAATATTGTTCTTACGTCTCTTCTGAAAAAAAATCCACATGTACTCTGAAACTACAAGTCCAATCGACCTCAAAATTTGCAGTCAGCAGGGCATACATGTAATAAAGGTTCATAAAAAAACTTGGTGCAGATATCTCTCAAGACTTTTCCTAGAGAAAAGAAATGGCAATACCTTAAAAATCGCTTGCTAGGTCCGTAAATCTCAGTAAAAACCTACAATAAAATGTCCGCTCCGAGATTGAAATACTAATCTGTGTTACAAACAGGTGCTGAAAAATGTACATTATCAGAAAATAATCATTAAATGTGTTTTAAAGTTACACCGGATCGATTAAATCCAAAACATGCACTGCCCGTGACCTGTGATCAAAATGTCAATTTCCTACAATGACAAAAGAAATTACATTGTGTGCATTCCGTCTCTATACATGTTGTCTGTTCAACGTCCCCACCTCAAAAGAAATAAAAAGACTAAGTTTTCGTTATTATAAACCCGTGTCACGTGATGTCGCGCGCGCTGTACCTAAAATAAAAGAAACACTTTCCAAACTAAACATGAAACTTCTCCGGTAACACAATTCTATAGACCCCTTACACAAACAAACAAACAAACAAACAAACAAACAAACACACACACACATCAATCAATCATCTTTTTAAGGGGGTGAAAGACCGTTCACAATTGCTTTTTAAAAGTAATTGATTTATATTGTAAAAAGGCCTTTTTAACCATTCTGTTCCGTTAATATAAAAAAAAAAAAAAAAATCCTCCCCGAGACCCTCTTTTGGCCCCCCCCCCTTTTTTTGTACCCTCCACTAACAACTGAATGTAGTTTGTGTGCTATCTATCCTATCAACGTAAAACGAACGACAACTCCAGTTTTTTCCCTTTTATTAGGTCTTTCAACCTTTCGGATGAAAGACCTATTGTTTTTGTTCTGATTATTATTATTATTTTTTTTTTTCTTCCGCCAACATTTTTTTCCTTCGCTGTTTTTTTGTTTCGCAAGATGTCGCTTAAATAAATGAAATATGATATCGAACAGTTTATGCGCTTTTGAAACTGACACCGCGAAACCCAATACTTTCCCATATAAGAGTTATCTCCCCGAACACTGTTTTTTTTTGTTATCGCTTAATCTTCACAACCGTTTAAGAAACCGACAAATTTATTTTTCCAAATGGCGCGTTACATCCTCAGGACGTTCTGTTTTTTTTTGACCGAAGCCTTATAGAGATTCCATATGAGAGTTAATTCCCCTTTTGTTTTTGAAATTTTGAAATGTATTTTAAACTGGAAAACCATAAGTGATTGAGACCTCGGGTCTTTTGATTTGAGATCCTTGGTCCAAAAAAACGAAAATTAGG
>NW_027468012.1:20000-27500 GCF_965363235.1 Mytilus galloprovincialis
TTTTCCTTCGCTGTTTTTTTGTTTCGCAAGATGTCGCTTAAATAAATGAAATATGATATCGAACAGTTTATGCGCTTTTGAAACTGACACCGCGAAACCCAATACTTTCCCATATAAGAGTTATCTCCCCGAACACTGTTTTTTTTGTTATCGCTTAATCTTCACAACCGTTTAAGAAACCGACAAATTTATTTTTCCAAATGGCGCGTTACATCCTCAGGACGTTCTGTTTTTTTTTTTACCGAAGCCTTATAGAGATTCCATATGAGAGTTAATTCCCCTTTTGTTTTTGAAATTTTGAAATGTATTTTAAACTGGAAAACCATAAGTGATTGAGACCTCGGGTCTTTTGATTTGAGATCCTTGGTCCAAAAAAACGAAAATTAGGTCAAGGTCAAAGGTCAAGGTCGTATTTTAGATTTTTATTGGTCTTTGATTTCCCTATAACTTTTGAATGGTTATAGATACAGAAAATTTTCATAGTGAAAAATGTTTGATACCTCAAGGGGCAACTTTGTTACATTTCGACTGCATTGGTTTTACCATTGTGTAAGGGACATAATCCCCATTGATGGTTTATATAAAGCCTGCCAACCAACCAACCAACCAACCAACCAATCAATCAATCAATCAATCAATCAATCAATCAATCAATCAATCAATCAATCATGATCAAACAATCAATCATGATCAATCAATCATGTTTCCGTCTCATGTGTTTAATATAGGTTTCAAGATCTTCTTTTTCGCTGTTTCAATTGACCCTATCCAACGTGTTTAACCAACCAACCAACCAACCAACCAACTAATCAACCAATCAATCAATCAATCAATCAATCATGATCATGATCATGATCAATCAATCAATCAATCAATCATGTTTCCGTTTCATGTGTTTAATATAGGGTTCAAGATCTTCTTTTTCGCTGTTTCAATTGACCCTATCCAACGTGTTTAACCAACCAACCACCTAATCAATCAATCAATCAATCAATCATGATCAGGATCATGATCAATCAATCAATCAAACAATCAATCAATCATGTTTCCGTTTCATGTGTTTAATATAGGGTTCAAGATCTTCTTTGCTTCTTTTTCGCTGTTTCAATTGACCCTATCCAACGTGTTTAACCAACCAACCAACCAACCAACTAACTAATCAATCAATCAATCAATCATGATCATGATCATGATCAATCAATCAATCAATCAATCATGATCATGATCATGATCAATCAATCAATCAATCAATCATGATCATGTTTCCGTTTCATGTGTTTAATATAGGGTCCAAGATCTTCTGTTTCTTTTTCGCTGTTTCAATTGACCCTATCCAACGTGTTTAACCAACCAACCAACCAACCAATCAATCAATCAATCAATCAATCAATCAATCAACCAACCAACTAATCAATCAATCAATCAATATGTATGACTGTTTATTTATGACAGTATAGTGAAGGAACAAACTCTCAATTATTCAAGAAAAATTGAAATTTAATATTGTTCTTACGTCTCTTCTGAAAAAAAATCCACATGTACTCTGAAACTACAAGTCCAATCGACCTCAAAATTTGCAGTCAGCAGGGCATACATGTAATAAAGGTTCATAAAAAAACTTGGTGCAGATATCTCTCAAGACTTTTCCTAGAGAAAAGAAATGGCAATACCTTAAAAATCGCTTGCTAGGTCCGTAAATCTCAGTAAAAACCTACAATAAAATGTCCGCTCCGAGATTGAAATACTAATCTGTGTTACAAACAGGTGCTGAAAAATGTACATTATCAGAAAATAATCATTAAATGTGTTTTAAAGTTACACCGGATCGATTAAATCCAAAACATGCACTGCCCGTGACCTGTGATCAAAATGTCAATTTCCTACAATGACAAAAGAAATTACATTGTGTGCATTCCGTCTCTATACATGTTGTCTGTTCAACGTCCCCACCTCAAAAGAAATAAAAAGACTAAGTTTTCGTTATTATAAACCCGTGTCACGTGATGTCGCGCGCGCTGTACCTAAAATAAAAGAAACACTTTCCAAACTAAACATGAAACTTCTCCGGTAACACAATTCTATAGACCCCTTACACAAACAAACAAACAAACAAACAAACAAACAAACACACACACACATCAATCAATCATCTTTTTAAGGGGGTGAAAGACCGTTCACAATTGCTTTTTAAAAGTAATTGATTTATATTGTAAAAAGGCCTTTTTAACCATTCTGTTCCGTTAATATAAAAAAAAAAAAAAAAATCCTCCCCGAGACCCTCTTTTGGCCCCCCCCCTTTTTTTGTACCCTCCACTAACAACTGAATGTAGTTTGTGTGCTATCTATCCTATCAACGTAAAACGAACGACAACTCCAGTTTTTTCCCTTTTATTAGGTCTTTCAACCTTTCGGATGAAAGACCTATTGTTTTTGTTCTGATTATTATTATTATTTTTTTTTTTCTTCCGCCAACATTTTTTTCCTTCGCTGTTTTTTTGTTTCGCAAGATGTCGCTTAAATAAATGAAATATGATATCGAACAGTTTATGCGCTTTTGAAACTGACACCGCGAAACCCAATACTTTCCCATATAAGAGTTATCTCCCCGAACACTGTTTTTTTTTGTTATCGCTTAATCTTCACAACCGTTTAAGAAACCGACAAATTTATTTTTCCAAATGGCGCGTTACATCCTCAGGACGTTCTGTTTTTTTTTGACCGAAGCCTTATAGAGATTCCATATGAGAGTTAATTCCCCTTTTGTTTTTGAAATTTTGAAATGTATTTTAAACTGGAAAACCATAAGTGATTGAGACCTCGGGTCTTTTGATTTGAGATCCTTGGTCCAAAAAAACGAAAATTAGGTCAAGGTCAAAGGTCAAGGTCGTATTTTAGATTTTTATTGGTCTTTGATTTCCCTATAACTTTTGAATGGTTATAGATACAGAAAATTTTCATAGTGAAAAATGTTTGATACCTCAAGGGGCAACTTTGTTACATTTCGACTGCATTGGTTTTACCATTGTGTAAGGGACATAATCCCCATTGATGGTTTATATAAAGCCTGCCAACCAACCAACCAACCAACCAACCAACCAACCAACCAACCAATCAATCAATCAATCAATCAATCAATCAATCAATCAATCAATCAATCAATCATGATCAAACAATCAATCATGATCAATCAATCATGTTTCCGTCTCATGTGTTTAATATAGGTTTCAAGATCTTCTTTTTCGCTGTTTCAATTGACCCTATCCAACGTGTTTAACCAACCAACCAACCAACCAACCAACTAATCAACCAATCAATCAATCAATCAATCAATCATGATCATGATCATGATCAATCAATCAATCAATCAATCATGTTTCCGTTTCATGTGTTTAATATAGGGTTCAAGATCTTCTTTTTCGCTGTTTCAATTGACCCTATCCAACGTGTTTAACCAACCAACCACCTAATCAATCAATCAATCAATCAATCATGATCAGGATCATGATCAATCAATCAATCAAACAATCAATCAATCATGTTTCCGTTTCATGTGTTTAATATAGGGTTCAAGATCTTCTTTGCTTCTTTTTCGCTGTTTCAATTGACCCTATCCAACGTGTTTAACCAACCAACCAACCAACTAACTAATCAATCAATCAATCAATCATGATCATGATCATGATCAATCAATCAATCAATCAATCATGATCATGATCATGATCAATCAATCAATCAATCATGATCATGTTTCCGTTTCATGTGTTTAATATAGGGTCCAAGATCTTCTGTTTCTTTTTCGCTGTTTCAATTGACCCTATCCAACGTGTTTAACCAACCAACCAACCAACCAATCAATCAATCAATCAATCAATCAATCAATCAACCAACCAACTAATCAATCAATCAATCAATATGTATGACTGTTTATTTATGACAGTATAGTGAAGGAACAAACTCTCAATTATTCAAGAAAAATTGAAATTTAATATTGTTCTTACGTCTCTTCTGAAAAAAAATCCACATGTACTCTGAAACTACAAGTCCAATCGACCTCAAAATTTGCAGTCAGCAGGGCATACATGTAATAAAGGTTCATAAAAAAACTTGGTGCAGATATCTCTCAAGACTTTTCCTAGAGAAAAGAAATGGCAATACCTTAAAAATCGCTTGCTAGGTCCGTAAATCTCAGTAAAAACCTACAATAAAATGTCCGCTCCGAGATTGAAATACTAATCTGTGTTACAAACAGGTGCTGAAAAATGTACATTATCAGAAAATAATCATTAAATGTGTTTTAAAGTTACACCGGATCGATTAAATCCAAAACATGCACTGCCCGTGACCTGTGATCAAAATGTCAATTTCCTACAATGACAAAAGAAATTACATTGTGTGCATTCCGTCTCTATACATGTTGTCTGTTCAACGTCCCCACCTCAAAAGAAATAAAAAGACTAAGTTTTCGTTATTATAAACCCGTGTCACGTGATGTCGCGCGCGCTGTACCTAAAATAAAAGAAACACTTTCCAAACTAAACATGAAACTTCTCCGGTAACACAATTCTATAGACCCCTTACACAAACAAACAAACAAACAAACAAACAAACAAACACACACACACATCAATCAATCATCTTTTTAAGGGGGTGAAAGACCGTTCACAATTGCTTTTTAAAAGTAATTGATTTATATTGTAAAAAGGCCTTTTTAACCATTCTGTTCCGTTAATATAAAAAAAAAAAAAAAAATCCTCCCCGAGACCCTCTTTTGGCCCCCCCCCTTTTTTTGTACCCTCCACTAACAACTGAATGTAGTTTGTGTGCTATCTATCCTATCAACGTAAAACGAACGACAACTCCAGTTTTTTCCCTTTTATTAGGTCTTTCAACCTTTCGGATGAAAGACCTATTGTTTTTGTTCTGATTATTATTATTATTTTTTTTTTTCTTCCGCCAACATTTTTTTCCTTCGCTGTTTTTTTGTTTCGCAAGATGTCGCTTAAATAAATGAAATATGATATCGAACAGTTTATGCGCTTTTGAAACTGACACCGCGAAACCCAATACTTTCCCATATAAGAGTTATCTCCCCGAACACTGTTTTTTTTTGTTATCGCTTAATCTTCACAACCGTTTAAGAAACCGACAAATTTATTTTTCCAAATGGCGCGTTACATCCTCAGGACGTTCTGTTTTTTTTTGACCGAAGCCTTATAGAGATTCCATATGAGAGTTAATTCCCCTTTTGTTTTTGAAATTTTGAAATGTATTTTAAACTGGAAAACCATAAGTGATTGAGACCTCGGGTCTTTTGATTTGAGATCCTTGGTCCAAAAAAACGAAAATTAGGTCAAGGTCAAAGGTCAAGGTCGTATTTTAGATTTTTATTGGTCTTTGATTTCCCTATAACTTTTGAATGGTTATAGATACAGAAAATTTTCATAGTGAAAAATGTTTGATACCTCAAGGGGCAACTTTGTTACATTTCGACTGCATTGGTTTTACCATTGTGTAAGGGACATAATCCCCATTGATGGTTTATATAAAGCCTGCCAACCAACCAACCAACCAACCAACCAACCAACCAACCAACCAATCAATCAATCAATCAATCAATCAATCAATCAATCAATCAATCAATCAATCATGATCAAACAATCAATCATGATCAATCAATCATGTTTCCGTCTCATGTGTTTAATATAGGTTTCAAGATCTTCTTTTTCGCTGTTTCAATTGACCCTATCCAACGTGTTTAACCAACCAACCAACCAACCAACCAACTAATCAACCAATCAATCAATCAATCAATCAATCATGATCATGATCATGATCAATCAATCAATCAATCAATCATGTTTCCGTTTCATGTGTTTAATATAGGGTTCAAGATCTTCTTTTTCGCTGTTTCAATTGACCCTATCCAACGTGTTTAACCAACCAACCACCTAATCAATCAATCAATCAATCAATCATGATCAGGATCATGATCAATCAATCAATCAAACAATCAATCAATCATGTTTCCGTTTCATGTGTTTAATATAGGGTTCAAGATCTTCTTTGCTTCTTTTTCGCTGTTTCAATTGACCCTATCCAACGTGTTTAACCAACCAACCAACCAACTAACTAATCAATCAATCAATCAATCATGATCATGATCATGATCAATCAATCAATCAATCAATCATGATCATGATCATGATCAATCAATCAATCAATCATGATCATGTTTCCGTTTCATGTGTTTAATATAGGGTCCAAGATCTTCTGTTTCTTTTTCGCTGTTTCAATTGACCCTATCCAACGTGTTTAACCAACCAACCAACCAACCAATCAATCAATCAATCAATCAATCAATCAATCAACCAACCAACTAATCAATCAATCAATCAATATGTATGACTGTTTATTTATGACAGTATAGTGAAGGAACAAACTCTCAATTATTCAAGAAAAATTGAAATTTAATATTGTTCTTACGTCTCTTCTGAAAAAAAATCCACATGTACTCTGAAACTACAAGTCCAATCGACCTCAAAATTTGCAGTCAGCAGGGCATACATGTAATAAAGGTTCATAAAAAAACTTGGTGCAGATATCTCTCAAGACTTTTCCTAGAGAAAAGAAATGGCAATACCTTAAAAATCGCTTGCTAGGTCCGTAAATCTCAGTAAAAACCTACAATAAAATGTCCGCTCCGAGATTGAAATACTAATCTGTGTTACAAACAGGTGCTGAAAAATGTACATTATCAGAAAATAATCATTAAATGTGTTTTAAAGTTACACCGGATCGATTAAATCCAAAACATGCACTGCCCGTGACCTGTGATCAAAATGTCAATTTCCTACAATGACAAAAGAAATTACATTGTGTGCATTCCGTCTCTATACATGTTGTCTGTTCAACGTCCCCACCTCAAAAGAAATAAAAAGACTAAGTTTTCGTTATTATAAACCCGTGTCACGTGATGTCGCGCGCGCTGTACCTAAAATAAAAGAAACACTTTCCAAACTAAACATGAAACTTCTCCGGTAACACAATTCTATAGACCCCTTACACAAACAAACAAACAAACAAACAAACAAACAAACAAACAAACAAACAAACAAACACACACACACATCAATCAATCATCTTTTTAAGGGGGTGAAAGACCGTTCACAATTGCTTTTTAAAAGTAATTGATTTATATTGTAAAAAGGCCTTTTTAACCATTCTGTTCCGTTAATATAAAAAAAAAAAAAAAAATCCTCCCCGAGACCCTCTTTTGGCCCCCCCCCTTTTTTTGTACCCTCCACTAACAACTGAATGTAGTTTGTGTGCTATCTATCCTATCAACGTAAAACGAACGACAACTCCAGTTTTTTCCCTTTTATTAGGTCTTTCAACCTTTCGGATGAAAGACCTATTGTTTTTGTTCTGATTATTATTATTATTTTTTTTTTTCTTCCGCCAACATTTTTTTCCTTCGCTGTTTTTTTGTTTCGCAAGATG
>NW_027468012.1:35000-60000 GCF_965363235.1 Mytilus galloprovincialis
TTTGTGTGCTATCTATCCTATCAACGTAAAACGAACGACAACTCCAGTTTTTTCCCTTTTATTAGGTCTTTCAACCTTTCGGATGAAAGACCTATTGTTTTTGTTCTGATTATTATTATTATTTTTTTTTTTCTTCCGCCAACATTTTTTTCCTTCGCTGTTTTTTTGTTTCGCAAGATGTCGCTTAAATAAATGAAATATGATATCGAACAGTTTATGCGCTTTTGAAACTGACACCGCGAAACCCAATACTTTCCCATATAAGAGTTATCTCCCCGAACACTGTTTTTTTTTGTTATCGCTTAATCTTCACAACCGTTTAAGAAACCGACAAATTTATTTTTCCAAATGGCGCGTTACATCCTCAGGACGTTCTGTTTTTTTTTGACCGAAGCCTTATAGAGATTCCATATGAGAGTTAATTCCCCTTTTGTTTTTGAAATTTTGAAATGTATTTTAAACTGGAAAACCATAAGTGATTGAGACCTCGGGTCTTTTGATTTGAGATCCTTGGTCCAAAAAAACGAAAATTAGGTCAAGGTCAAAGGTCAAGGTCGTATTTTAGATTTTTATTGGTCTTTGATTTCCCTATAACTTTTGAATGGTTATAGATACAGAAAATTTTCATAGTGAAAAATGTTTGATACCTCAAGGGGCAACTTTGTTACATTTCGACTGCATTGGTTTTACCATTGTGTAAGGGACATAATCCCCATTGATGGTTTATATAAAGCCTGCCAACCAACCAACCAACCAACCAACCAACCAACCAACCAACCAACCAACCAACCAACCAATCAATCAATCAATCAATCAATCAATCAATCAATCAATCAATCAATCAATCATGATCAAACAATCAATCATGATCAATCAATCATGTTTCCGTCTCATGTGTTTAATATAGGTTTCAAGATCTTCTTTTTCGCTGTTTCAATTGACCCTATCCAACGTGTTTAACCAACCAACCAACCAACCAACCAACTAATCAACCAATCAATCAATCAATCAATCAATCATGATCATGATCATGATCAATCAATCAATCAATCAATCATGTTTCCGTTTCATGTGTTTAATATAGGGTTCAAGATCTTCTTTTTCGCTGTTTCAATTGACCCTATCCAACGTGTTTAACCAACCAACCACCTAATCAATCAATCAATCAATCAATCATGATCAGGATCATGATCAATCAATCAATCAAACAATCAATCAATCATGTTTCCGTTTCATGTGTTTAATATAGGGTTCAAGATCTTCTTTGCTTCTTTTTCGCTGTTTCAATTGACCCTATCCAACGTGTTTAACCAACCAACCAACCAACTAACTAATCAATCAATCAATCAATCATGATCATGATCATGATCAATCAATCAATCAATCAATCATGATCATGATCATGATCAATCAATCAATCAATCATGATCATGTTTCCGTTTCATGTGTTTAATATAGGGTCCAAGATCTTCTGTTTCTTTTTCGCTGTTTCAATTGACCCTATCCAACGTGTTTAACCAACCAACCAACCAACCAATCAATCAATCAATCAATCAATCAATCAATCAACCAACCAACTAATCAATCAATCAATCAATATGTATGACTGTTTATTTATGACAGTATAGTGAAGGAACAAACTCTCAATTATTCAAGAAAAATTGAAATTTAATATTGTTCTTACGTCTCTTCTGAAAAAAAATCCACATGTACTCTGAAACTACAAGTCCAATCGACCTCAAAATTTGCAGTCAGCAGGGCATACATGTAATAAAGGTTCATAAAAAAACTTGGTGCAGATATCTCTCAAGACTTTTCCTAGAGAAAAGAAATGGCAATACCTTAAAAATCGCTTGCTAGGTCCGTAAATCTCAGTAAAAACCTACAATAAAATGTCCGCTCCGAGATTGAAATACTAATCTGTGTTACAAACAGGTGCTGAAAAATGTACATTATCAGAAAATAATCATTAAATGTGTTTTAAAGTTACACCGGATCGATTAAATCCAAAACATGCACTGCCCGTGACCTGTGATCAAAATGTCAATTTCCTACAATGACAAAAGAAATTACATTGTGTGCATTCCGTCTCTATACATGTTGTCTGTTCAACGTCCCCACCTCAAAAGAAATAAAAAGACTAAGTTTTCGTTATTATAAACCCGTGTCACGTGATGTCGCGCGCGCTGTACCTAAAATAAAAGAAACACTTTCCAAACTAAACATGAAACTTCTCCGGTAACACAATTCTATAGACCCCTTACACAAACAAACAAACAAACAAACAAACAAACAAACACACACACACATCAATCAATCATCTTTTTAAGGGGGTGAAAGACCGTTCACAATTGCTTTTTAAAAGTAATTGATTTATATTGTAAAAAGGCCTTTTTAACCATTCTGTTCCGTTAATATAAAAAAAAAAAAAAAAATCCTCCCCGAGACCCTCTTTTGGCCCCCCCCCCTTTTTTTGTACCCTCCACTAACAACTGAATGTAGTTTGTGTGCTATCTATCCTATCAACGTAAAACGAACGACAACTCCAGTTTTTTCCCTTTTATTAGGTCTTTCAACCTTTCGGATGAAAGACCTATTGTTTTTGTTCTGATTATTATTATTATTTTTTTTTTTCTTCCGCCAACATTTTTTTCCTTCGCTGTTTTTTTGTTTCGCAAGATGTCGCTTAAATAAATGAAATATGATATCGAACAGTTTATGCGCTTTTGAAACTGACACCGCGAAACCCAATACTTTCCCATATAAGAGTTATCTCCCCGAACACTGTTTTTTTTTGTTATCGCTTAATCTTCACAACCGTTTAAGAAACCGACAAATTTATTTTTCCAAATGGCGCGTTACATCCTCAGGACGTTCTGTTTTTTTTTGACCGAAGCCTTATAGAGATTCCATATGAGAGTTAATTCCCCTTTTGTTTTTGAAATTTTGAAATGTATTTTAAACTGGAAAACCATAAGTGATTGAGACCTCGGGTCTTTTGATTTGAGATCCTTGGTCCAAAAAAACGAAAATTAGGTCAAGGTCAAAGGTCAAGGTCGTATTTTAGATTTTTATTGGTCTTTGATTTCCCTATAACTTTTGAATGGTTATAGATACAGAAAATTTTCATAGTGAAAAATGTTTGATACCTCAAGGGGCAACTTTGTTACATTTCGACTGCATTGGTTTTACCATTGTGTAAGGGACATAATCCCCATTGATGGTTTATATAAAGCCTGCCAACCAACCAACCAACCAACCAACCAACCAACCAACCAACCAACCAACCAACCAACCAATCAATCAATCAATCAATCAATCAATCAATCAATCAATCAATCAATCAATCATGATCAAACAATCAATCATGATCAATCAATCATGTTTCCGTCTCATGTGTTTAATATAGGTTTCAAGATCTTCTTTTTCGCTGTTTCAATTGACCCTATCCAACGTGTTTAACCAACCAACCAACCAACCAACCAACTAATCAACCAATCAATCAATCAATCAATCAATCATGATCATGATCATGATCAATCAATCAATCAATCAATCATGTTTCCGTTTCATGTGTTTAATATAGGGTTCAAGATCTTCTTTTTCGCTGTTTCAATTGACCCTATCCAACGTGTTTAACCAACCAACCACCTAATCAATCAATCAATCAATCAATCATGATCAGGATCATGATCAATCAATCAATCAAACAATCAATCAATCATGTTTCCGTTTCATGTGTTTAATATAGGGTTCAAGATCTTCTTTGCTTCTTTTTCGCTGTTTCAATTGACCCTATCCAACGTGTTTAACCAACCAACCAACCAACTAACTAATCAATCAATCAATCAATCATGATCATGATCATGATCAATCAATCAATCAATCAATCATGATCATGATCATGATCAATCAATCAATCAATCATGATCATGTTTCCGTTTCATGTGTTTAATATAGGGTCCAAGATCTTCTGTTTCTTTTTCGCTGTTTCAATTGACCCTATCCAACGTGTTTAACCAACCAACCAACCAACCAATCAATCAATCAATCAATCAATCAATCAATCAACCAACCAACTAATCAATCAATCAATCAATATGTATGACTGTTTATTTATGACAGTATAGTGAAGGAACAAACTCTCAATTATTCAAGAAAAATTGAAATTTAATATTGTTCTTACGTCTCTTCTGAAAAAAAATCCACATGTACTCTGAAACTACAAGTCCAATCGACCTCAAAATTTGCAGTCAGCAGGGCATACATGTAATAAAGGTTCATAAAAAAACTTGGTGCAGATATCTCTCAAGACTTTTCCTAGAGAAAAGAAATGGCAATACCTTAAAAATCGCTTGCTAGGTCCGTAAATCTCAGTAAAAACCTACAATAAAATGTCCGCTCCGAGATTGAAATACTAATCTGTGTTACAAACAGGTGCTGAAAAATGTACATTATCAGAAAATAATCATTAAATGTGTTTTAAAGTTACACCGGATCGATTAAATCCAAAACATGCACTGCCCGTGACCTGTGATCAAAATGTCAATTTCCTACAATGACAAAAGAAATTACATTGTGTGCATTCCGTCTCTATACATGTTGTCTGTTCAACGTCCCCACCTCAAAAGAAATAAAAAGACTAAGTTTTCGTTATTATAAACCCGTGTCACGTGATGTCGCGCGCGCTGTACCTAAAATAAAAGAAACACTTTCCAAACTAAACATGAAACTTCTCCGGTAACACAATTCTATAGACCCCTTACACAAACAAACAAACAAACAAACAAACAAACAAACACACACACACATCAATCAATCATCTTTTTAAGGGGGTGAAAGACCGTTCACAATTGCTTTTTAAAAGTAATTGATTTATATTGTAAAAAGGCCTTTTTAACCATTCTGTTCCGTTAATATAAAAAAAAAAAAAAAAATCCTCCCCGAGACCCTCTTTTGGCCCCCCCCCCTTTTTTTGTACCCTCCACTAACAACTGAATGTAGTTTGTGTGCTATCTATCCTATCAACGTAAAACGAACGACAACTCCAGTTTTTTCCCTTTTATTAGGTCTTTCAACCTTTCGGATGAAAGACCTATTGTTTTTGTTCTGATTATTATTATTATTTTTTTTTTTCTTCCGCCAACATTTTTTTCCTTCGCTGTTTTTTTGTTTCGCAAGATGTCGCTTAAATAAATGAAATATGATATCGAACAGTTTATGCGCTTTTGAAACTGACACCGCGAAACCCAATACTTTCCCATATAAGAGTTATCTCCCCGAACACTGTTTTTTTTTGTTATCGCTTAATCTTCACAACCGTTTAAGAAACCGACAAATTTATTTTTCCAAATGGCGCGTTACATCCTCAGGACGTTCTGTTTTTTTTTGACCGAAGCCTTATAGAGATTCCATATGAGAGTTAATTCCCCTTTTGTTTTTGAAATTTTGAAATGTATTTTAAACTGGAAAACCATAAGTGATTGAGACCTCGGGTCTTTTGATTTGAGATCCTTGGTCCAAAAAAACGAAAATTAGGTCAAGGTCAAAGGTCAAGGTCGTATTTTAGATTTTTATTGGTCTTTGATTTCCCTATAACTTTTGAATGGTTATAGATACAGAAAATTTTCATAGTGAAAAATGTTTGATACCTCAAGGGGCAACTTTGTTACATTTCGACTGCATTGGTTTTACCATTGTGTAAGGGACATAATCCCCATTGATGGTTTATATAAAGCCTGCCAACCAACCAACCAACCAACCAACCAACCAACCAACCAACCAACCAACCAACCAACCAATCAATCAATCAATCAATCAATCAATCAATCAATCAATCAATCAATCAATCATGATCAAACAATCAATCATGATCAATCAATCATGTTTCCGTCTCATGTGTTTAATATAGGTTTCAAGATCTTCTTTTTCGCTGTTTCAATTGACCCTATCCAACGTGTTTAACCAACCAACCAACCAACCAACCAACTAATCAACCAATCAATCAATCAATCAATCAATCATGATCATGATCATGATCAATCAATCAATCAATCAATCATGTTTCCGTTTCATGTGTTTAATATAGGGTTCAAGATCTTCTTTTTCGCTGTTTCAATTGACCCTATCCAACGTGTTTAACCAACCAACCACCTAATCAATCAATCAATCAATCAATCATGATCAGGATCATGATCAATCAATCAATCAAACAATCAATCAATCATGTTTCCGTTTCATGTGTTTAATATAGGGTTCAAGATCTTCTTTGCTTCTTTTTCGCTGTTTCAATTGACCCTATCCAACGTGTTTAACCAACCAACCAACCAACTAACTAATCAATCAATCAATCAATCATGATCATGATCATGATCAATCAATCAATCAATCAATCATGATCATGATCATGATCAATCAATCAATCAATCATGATCATGTTTCCGTTTCATGTGTTTAATATAGGGTCCAAGATCTTCTGTTTCTTTTTCGCTGTTTCAATTGACCCTATCCAACGTGTTTAACCAACCAACCAACCAACCAATCAATCAATCAATCAATCAATCAATCAATCAACCAACCAACTAATCAATCAATCAATCAATATGTATGACTGTTTATTTATGACAGTATAGTGAAGGAACAAACTCTCAATTATTCAAGAAAAATTGAAATTTAATATTGTTCTTACGTCTCTTCTGAAAAAAAATCCACATGTACTCTGAAACTACAAGTCCAATCGACCTCAAAATTTGCAGTCAGCAGGGCATACATGTAATAAAGGTTCATAAAAAAACTTGGTGCAGATATCTCTCAAGACTTTTCCTAGAGAAAAGAAATGGCAATACCTTAAAAATCGCTTGCTAGGTCCGTAAATCTCAGTAAAAACCTACAATAAAATGTCCGCTCCGAGATTGAAATACTAATCTGTGTTACAAACAGGTGCTGAAAAATGTACATTATCAGAAAATAATCATTAAATGTGTTTTAAAGTTACACCGGATCGATTAAATCCAAAACATGCACTGCCCGTGACCTGTGATCAAAATGTCAATTTCCTACAATGACAAAAGAAATTACATTGTGTGCATTCCGTCTCTATACATGTTGTCTGTTCAACGTCCCCACCTCAAAAGAAATAAAAAGACTAAGTTTTCGTTATTATAAACCCGTGTCACGTGATGTCGCGCGCGCTGTACCTAAAATAAAAGAAACACTTTCCAAACTAAACATGAAACTTCTCCGGTAACACAATTCTATAGACCCCTTACACAAACAAACAAACAAACAAACAAACAAACAAACACACACACACATCAATCAATCATCTTTTTAAGGGGGTGAAAGACCGTTCACAATTGCTTTTTAAAAGTAATTGATTTATATTGTAAAAAGGCCTTTTTAACCATTCTGTTCCGTTAATATAAAAAAAAAAAAAAAAATCCTCCCCGAGACCCTCTTTTGGCCCCCCCCCCTTTTTTTGTACCCTCCACTAACAACTGAATGTAGTTTGTGTGCTATCTATCCTATCAACGTAAAACGAACGACAACTCCAGTTTTTTCCCTTTTATTAGGTCTTTCAACCTTTCGGATGAAAGACCTATTGTTTTTGTTCTGATTATTATTATTATTTTTTTTTTTCTTCCGCCAACATTTTTTTCCTTCGCTGTTTTTTTGTTTCGCAAGATGTCGCTTAAATAAATGAAATATGATATCGAACAGTTTATGCGCTTTTGAAACTGACACCGCGAAACCCAATACTTTCCCATATAAGAGTTATCTCCCCGAACACTGTTTTTTTTTGTTATCGCTTAATCTTCACAACCGTTTAAGAAACCGACAAATTTATTTTTCCAAATGGCGCGTTACATCCTCAGGACGTTCTGTTTTTTTTTGACCGAAGCCTTATAGAGATTCCATATGAGAGTTAATTCCCCTTTTGTTTTTGAAATTTTGAAATGTATTTTAAACTGGAAAACCATAAGTGATTGAGACCTCGGGTCTTTTGATTTGAGATCCTTGGTCCAAAAAAACGAAAATTAGGTCAAGGTCAAAGGTCAAGGTCGTATTTTAGATTTTTATTGGTCTTTGATTTCCCTATAACTTTTGAATGGTTATAGATACAGAAAATTTTCATAGTGAAAAATGTTTGATACCTCAAGGGGCAACTTTGTTACATTTCGACTGCATTGGTTTTACCATTGTGTAAGGGACATAATCCCCATTGATGGTTTATATAAAGCCTGCCAACCAACCAACCAACCAACCAACCAACCAACCAACCAACCAACCAACCAACCAACCAATCAATCAATCAATCAATCAATCAATCAATCAATCAATCAATCAATCAATCATGATCAAACAATCAATCATGATCAATCAATCATGTTTCCGTCTCATGTGTTTAATATAGGTTTCAAGATCTTCTTTTTCGCTGTTTCAATTGACCCTATCCAACGTGTTTAACCAACCAACCAACCAACCAACCAACTAATCAACCAATCAATCAATCAATCAATCAATCATGATCATGATCATGATCAATCAATCAATCAATCAATCATGTTTCCGTTTCATGTGTTTAATATAGGGTTCAAGATCTTCTTTTTCGCTGTTTCAATTGACCCTATCCAACGTGTTTAACCAACCAACCACCTAATCAATCAATCAATCAATCAATCATGATCAGGATCATGATCAATCAATCAATCAAACAATCAATCAATCATGTTTCCGTTTCATGTGTTTAATATAGGGTTCAAGATCTTCTTTGCTTCTTTTTCGCTGTTTCAATTGACCCTATCCAACGTGTTTAACCAACCAACCAACCAACTAACTAATCAATCAATCAATCAATCATGATCATGATCATGATCAATCAATCAATCAATCAATCATGATCATGATCATGATCAATCAATCAATCAATCATGATCATGTTTCCGTTTCATGTGTTTAATATAGGGTCCAAGATCTTCTGTTTCTTTTTCGCTGTTTCAATTGACCCTATCCAACGTGTTTAACCAACCAACCAACCAACCAATCAATCAATCAATCAATCAATCAATCAATCAACCAACCAACTAATCAATCAATCAATCAATATGTATGACTGTTTATTTATGACAGTATAGTGAAGGAACAAACTCTCAATTATTCAAGAAAAATTGAAATTTAATATTGTTCTTACGTCTCTTCTGAAAAAAAATCCACATGTACTCTGAAACTACAAGTCCAATCGACCTCAAAATTTGCAGTCAGCAGGGCATACATGTAATAAAGGTTCATAAAAAAACTTGGTGCAGATATCTCTCAAGACTTTTCCTAGAGAAAAGAAATGGCAATACCTTAAAAATCGCTTGCTAGGTCCGTAAATCTCAGTAAAAACCTACAATAAAATGTCCGCTCCGAGATTGAAATACTAATCTGTGTTACAAACAGGTGCTGAAAAATGTACATTATCAGAAAATAATCATTAAATGTGTTTTAAAGTTACACCGGATCGATTAAATCCAAAACATGCACTGCCCGTGACCTGTGATCAAAATGTCAATTTCCTACAATGACAAAAGAAATTACATTGTGTGCATTCCGTCTCTATACATGTTGTCTGTTCAACGTCCCCACCTCAAAAGAAATAAAAAGACTAAGTTTTCGTTATTATAAACCCGTGTCACGTGATGTCGCGCGCGCTGTACCTAAAATAAAAGAAACACTTTCCAAACTAAACATGAAACTTCTCCGGTAACACAATTCTATAGACCCCTTACACAAACAAACAAACAAACAAACAAACAAACAAACACACACACACATCAATCAATCATCTTTTTAAGGGGGTGAAAGACCGTTCACAATTGCTTTTTAAAAGTAATTGATTTATATTGTAAAAAGGCCTTTTTAACCATTCTGTTCCGTTAATATAAAAAAAAAAAAAAAAATCCTCCCCGAGACCCTCTTTTGGCCCCCCCCCCTTTTTTTGTACCCTCCACTAACAACTGAATGTAGTTTGTGTGCTATCTATCCTATCAACGTAAAACGAACGACAACTCCAGTTTTTTCCCTTTTATTAGGTCTTTCAACCTTTCGGATGAAAGACCTATTGTTTTTGTTCTGATTATTATTATTATTTTTTTTTTTCTTCCGCCAACATTTTTTTCCTTCGCTGTTTTTTTGTTTCGCAAGATGTCGCTTAAATAAATGAAATATGATATCGAACAGTTTATGCGCTTTTGAAACTGACACCGCGAAACCCAATACTTTCCCATATAAGAGTTATCTCCCCGAACACTGTTTTTTTTTGTTATCGCTTAATCTTCACAACCGTTTAAGAAACCGACAAATTTATTTTTCCAAATGGCGCGTTACATCCTCAGGACGTTCTGTTTTTTTTTGACCGAAGCCTTATAGAGATTCCATATGAGAGTTAATTCCCCTTTTGTTTTTGAAATTTTGAAATGTATTTTAAACTGGAAAACCATAAGTGATTGAGACCTCGGGTCTTTTGATTTGAGATCCTTGGTCCAAAAAAACGAAAATTAGGTCAAGGTCAAAGGTCAAGGTCGTATTTTAGATTTTTATTGGTCTTTGATTTCCCTATAACTTTTGAATGGTTATAGATACAGAAAATTTTCATAGTGAAAAATGTTTGATACCTCAAGGGGCAACTTTGTTACATTTCGACTGCATTGGTTTTACCATTGTGTAAGGGACATAATCCCCATTGATGGTTTATATAAAGCCTGCCAACCAACCAACCAACCAACCAACCAACCAACCAACCAACCAACCAACCAACCAACCAATCAATCAATCAATCAATCAATCAATCAATCAATCAATCAATCAATCAATCATGATCAAACAATCAATCATGATCAATCAATCATGTTTCCGTCTCATGTGTTTAATATAGGTTTCAAGATCTTCTTTTTCGCTGTTTCAATTGACCCTATCCAACGTGTTTAACCAACCAACCAACCAACCAACCAACTAATCAACCAATCAATCAATCAATCAATCAATCATGATCATGATCATGATCAATCAATCAATCAACCAATCATGTTTCCGTTTCATGTGTTTAATATAGGGTTCAAGATCTTCTTTGCTTCTTTTTCGCTGTTTCAATTGACCCTATCCAACGTGTTTAACCAACCAACCAACCAACTAACTAATCAATCAATCAATCAATCATGATCATGATCATGATCAATCAATCAATCAATCAATCATGATCATGATCATGATCAATCAATCAATCAATCATGATCATGTTTCCGTTTCATGTGTTTAATATAGGGTCCAAGATCTTCTGTTTCTTTTTCGCTGTTTCAATTGACCCTATCCAACGTGTTTAACCAACCAACCAACCAACCAATCAATCAATCAATCAATCAATCAATCAATCAACCAACCAACTAATCAATCAATCAATCAATATGTATGACTGTTTATTTATGACAGTATAGTGAAGGAACAAACTCTCAATTATTCAAGAAAAATTGAAATTTAATATTGTTCTTACGTCTCTTCTGAAAAAAAATCCACATGTACTCTGAAACTACAAGTCCAATCGACCTCAAAATTTGCAGTCAGCAGGGCATACATGTAATAAAGGTTCATAAAAAAACTTGGTGCAGATATCTCTCAAGACTTTTCCTAGAGAAAAGAAATGGCAATACCTTAAAAATCGCTTGCTAGGTCCGTAAATCTCAGTAAAAACCTACAATAAAATGTCCGCTCCGAGATTGAAATACTAATCTGTGTTACAAACAGGTGCTGAAAAATGTACATTATCAGAAAATAATCATTAAATGTGTTTTAAAGTTACACCGGATCGATTAAATCCAAAACATGCACTGCCCGTGACCTGTGATCAAAATGTCAATTTCCTACAATGACAAAAGAAATTACATTGTGTGCATTCCGTCTCTATACATGTTGTCTGTTCAACGTCCCCACCTCAAAAGAAATAAAAAGACTAAGTTTTCGTTATTATAAACCCGTGTCACGTGATGTCGCGCGCGCTGTACCTAAAATAAAAGAAACACTTTCCAAACTAAACATGAAACTTCTCCGGTAACACAATTCTATAGACCCCTTACACAAACAAACAAACAAACAAACAAACAAACAAACACACACACACATCAATCAATCATCTTTTTAAGGGGGTGAAAGACCGTTCACAATTGCTTTTTAAAAGTAATTGATTTATATTGTAAAAAGGCCTTTTTAACCATTCTGTTCCGTTAATATAAAAAAAAAAAAAAAAATCCTCCCCGAGACCCTCTTTTGGCCCCCCCCCCTTTTTTTGTACCCTCCACTAACAACTGAATGTAGTTTGTGTGCTATCTATCCTATCAACGTAAAACGAACGACAACTCCAGTTTTTTCCCTTTTATTAGGTCTTTCAACCTTTCGGATGAAAGACCTATTGTTTTTGTTCTGATTATTATTATTATTTTTTTTTTTCTTCCGCCAACATTTTTTTCCTTCGCTGTTTTTTTGTTTCGCAAGATGTCGCTTAAATAAATGAAATATGATATCGAACAGTTTATGCGCTTTTGAAACTGACACCGCGAAACCCAATACTTTCCCATATAAGAGTTATCTCCCCGAACACTGTTTTTTTTTGTTATCGCTTAATCTTCACAACCGTTTAAGAAACCGACAAATTTATTTTTCCAAATGGCGCGTTACATCCTCAGGACGTTCTGTTTTTTTTTGACCGAAGCCTTATAGAGATTCCATATGAGAGTTAATTCCCCTTTTGTTTTTGAAATTTTGAAATGTATTTTAAACTGGAAAACCATAAGTGATTGAGACCTCGGGTCTTTTGATTTGAGATCCTTGGTCCAAAAAAACGAAAATTAGGTCAAGGTCAAAGGTCAAGGTCGTATTTTAGATTTTTATTGGTCTTTGATTTCCCTATAACTTTTGAATGGTTATAGATACAGAAAATTTTCATAGTGAAAAATGTTTGATACCTCAAGGGGCAACTTTGTTACATTTCGACTGCATTGGTTTTACCATTGTGTAAGGGACATAATCCCCATTGATGGTTTATATAAAGCCTGCCAACCAACCAACCAACCAACCAACCAACCAACCAACCAACCAACCAACCAACCAACCAATCAATCAATCAATCAATCAATCAATCAATCAATCAATCAATCAATCAATCATGATCAAACAATCAATCATGATCAATCAATCATGTTTCCGTCTCATGTGTTTAATATAGGTTTCAAGATCTTCTTTTTCGCTGTTTCAATTGACCCTATCCAACGTGTTTAACCAACCAACCAACCAACCAACCAACTAATCAACCAATCAATCAATCAATCAATCAATCATGATCATGATCATGATCAATCAATCAATCAATCAATCATGTTTCCGTTTCATGTGTTTAATATAGGGTTCAAGATCTTCTTTTTCGCTGTTTCAATTGACCCTATCCAACGTGTTTAACCAACCAACCACCTAATCAATCAATCAATCAATCAATCATGATCAGGATCATGATCAATCAATCAATCAAACAATCAATCAATCATGTTTCCGTTTCATGTGTTTAATATAGGGTTCAAGATCTTCTTTGCTTCTTTTTCGCTGTTTCAATTGACCCTATCCAACGTGTTTAACCAACCAACCAACCAACTAACTAATCAATCAATCAATCAATCATGATCATGATCATGATCAATCAATCAATCAATCAATCATGATCATGATCATGATCAATCAATCAATCAATCATGATCATGTTTCCGTTTCATGTGTTTAATATAGGGTCCAAGATCTTCTGTTTCTTTTTCGCTGTTTCAATTGACCCTATCCAACGTGTTTAACCAACCAACCAACCAACCAATCAATCAATCAATCAATCAATCAATCAATCAACCAACCAACTAATCAATCAATCAATCAATATGTATGACTGTTTATTTATGACAGTATAGTGAAGGAACAAACTCTCAATTATTCAAGAAAAATTGAAATTTAATATTGTTCTTACGTCTCTTCTGAAAAAAAATCCACATGTACTCTGAAACTACAAGTCCAATCGACCTCAAAATTTGCAGTCAGCAGGGCATACATGTAATAAAGGTTCATAAAAAAACTTGGTGCAGATATCTCTCAAGACTTTTCCTAGAGAAAAGAAATGGCAATACCTTAAAAATCGCTTGCTAGGTCCGTAAATCTCAGTAAAAACCTACAATAAAATGTCCGCTCCGAGATTGAAATACTAATCTGTGTTACAAACAGGTGCTGAAAAATGTACATTATCAGAAAATAATCATTAAATGTGTTTTAAAGTTACACCGGATCGATTAAATCCAAAACATGCACTGCCCGTGACCTGTGATCAAAATGTCAATTTCCTACAATGACAAAAGAAATTACATTGTGTGCATTCCGTCTCTATACATGTTGTCTGTTCAACGTCCCCACCTCAAAAGAAATAAAAAGACTAAGTTTTCGTTATTATAAACCCGTGTCACGTGATGTCGCGCGCGCTGTACCTAAAATAAAAGAAACACTTTCCAAACTAAACATGAAACTTCTCCGGTAACACAATTCTATAGACCCCTTACACAAACAAACAAACAAACAAACAAACAAACAAACACACACACACATCAATCAATCATCTTTTTAAGGGGGTGAAAGACCGTTCACAATTGCTTTTTAAAAGTAATTGATTTATATTGTAAAAAGGCCTTTTTAACCATTCTGTTCCGTTAATATAAAAAAAAAAAAAAAAATCCTCCCCGAGACCCTCTTTTGGCCCCCCCCCCTTTTTTTGTACCCTCCACTAACAACTGAATGTAGTTTGTGTGCTATCTATCCTATCAACGTAAAACGAACGACAACTCCAGTTTTTTCCCTTTTATTAGGTCTTTCAACCTTTCGGATGAAAGACCTATTGTTTTTGTTCTGATTATTATTATTATTTTTTTTTTTCTTCCGCCAACATTTTTTTCCTTCGCTGTTTTTTTGTTTCGCAAGATGTCGCTTAAATAAATGAAATATGATATCGAACAGTTTATGCGCTTTTGAAACTGACACCGCGAAACCCAATACTTTCCCATATAAGAGTTATCTCCCCGAACACTGTTTTTTTTTGTTATCGCTTAATCTTCACAACCGTTTAAGAAACCGACAAATTTATTTTTCCAAATGGCGCGTTACATCCTCAGGACGTTCTGTTTTTTTTTGACCGAAGCCTTATAGAGATTCCATATGAGAGTTAATTCCCCTTTTGTTTTTGAAATTTTGAAATGTATTTTAAACTGGAAAACCATAAGTGATTGAGACCTCGGGTCTTTTGATTTGAGATCCTTGGTCCAAAAAAACGAAAATTAGGTCAAGGTCAAAGGTCAAGGTCGTATTTTAGATTTTTATTGGTCTTTGATTTCCCTATAACTTTTGAATGGTTATAGATACAGAAAATTTTCATAGTGAAAAATGTTTGATACCTCAAGGGGCAACTTTGTTACATTTCGACTGCATTGGTTTTACCATTGTGTAAGGGACATAATCCCCATTGATGGTTTATATAAAGCCTGCCAACCAACCAACCAACCAACCAACCAACCAACCAACCAACCAACCAACCAACCAACCAATCAATCAATCAATCAATCAATCAATCAATCAATCAATCAATCAATCAATCATGATCAAACAATCAATCATGATCAATCAATCATGTTTCCGTCTCATGTGTTTAATATAGGTTTCAAGATCTTCTTTTTCGCTGTTTCAATTGACCCTATCCAACGTGTTTAACCAACCAACCAACCAACCAACCAACTAATCAACCAATCAATCAATCAATCAATCAATCATGATCATGATCATGATCAATCAATCAATCAATCAATCATGTTTCCGTTTCATGTGTTTAATATAGGGTTCAAGATCTTCTTTTTCGCTGTTTCAATTGACCCTATCCAACGTGTTTAACCAACCAACCACCTAATCAATCAATCAATCAATCAATCATGATCAGGATCATGATCAATCAATCAATCAAACAATCAATCAATCATGTTTCCGTTTCATGTGTTTAATATAGGGTTCAAGATCTTCTTTGCTTCTTTTTCGCTGTTTCAATTGACCCTATCCAACGTGTTTAACCAACCAACCAACCAACTAACTAATCAATCAATCAATCAATCATGATCATGATCATGATCAATCAATCAATCAATCAATCATGATCATGATCATGATCAATCAATCAATCAATCATGATCATGTTTCCGTTTCATGTGTTTAATATAGGGTCCAAGATCTTCTGTTTCTTTTTCGCTGTTTCAATTGACCCTATCCAACGTGTTTAACCAACCAACCAACCAACCAATCAATCAATCAATCAATCAATCAATCAATCAACCAACCAACTAATCAATCAATCAATCAATATGTATGACTGTTTATTTATGACAGTATAGTGAAGGAACAAACTCTCAATTATTCAAGAAAAATTGAAATTTAATATTGTTCTTACGTCTCTTCTGAAAAAAAATCCACATGTACTCTGAAACTACAAGTCCAATCGACCTCAAAATTTGCAGTCAGCAGGGCATACATGTAATAAAGGTTCATAAAAAAACTTGGTGCAGATATCTCTCAAGACTTTTCCTAGAGAAAAGAAATGGCAATACCTTAAAAATCGCTTGCTAGGTCCGTAAATCTCAGTAAAAACCTACAATAAAATGTCCGCTCCGAGATTGAAATACTAATCTGTGTTACAAACAGGTGCTGAAAAATGTACATTATCAGAAAATAATCATTAAATGTGTTTTAAAGTTACACCGGATCGATTAAATCCAAAACATGCACTGCCCGTGACCTGTGATCAAAATGTCAATTTCCTACAATGACAAAAGAAATTACATTGTGTGCATTCCGTCTCTATACATGTTGTCTGTTCAACGTCCCCACCTCAAAAGAAATAAAAAGACTAAGTTTTCGTTATTATAAACCCGTGTCACGTGATGTCGCGCGCGCTGTACCTAAAATAAAAGAAACACTTTCCAAACTAAACATGAAACTTCTCCGGTAACACAATTCTATAGACCCCTTACACAAACAAACAAACAAACAAACAAACAAACAAACACACACACACATCAATCAATCATCTTTTTAAGGGGGTGAAAGACCGTTCACAATTGCTTTTTAAAAGTAATTGATTTATATTGTAAAAAGGCCTTTTTAACCATTCTGTTCCGTTAATATAAAAAAAAAAAAAAAAATCCTCCCCGAGACCCTCTTTTGGCCCCCCCCCCTTTTTTTGTACCCTCCACTAACAACTGAATGTAGTTTGTGTGCTATCTATCCTATCAACGTAAAACGAACGACAACTCCAGTTTTTTCCCTTTTATTAGGTCTTTCAACCTTTCGGATGAAAGACCTATTGTTTTTGTTCTGATTATTATTATTATTTTTTTTTTTCTTCCGCCAACATTTTTTTCCTTCGCTGTTTTTTTGTTTCGCAAGATGTCGCTTAAATAAATGAAATATGATATCGAACAGTTTATGCGCTTTTGAAACTGACACCGCGAAACCCAATACTTTCCCATATAAGAGTTATCTCCCCGAACACTGTTTTTTTTTGTTATCGCTTAATCTTCACAACCGTTTAAGAAACCGACAAATTTATTTTTCCAAATGGCGCGTTACATCCTCAGGACGTTCTGTTTTTTTTTGACCGAAGCCTTATAGAGATTCCATATGAGAGTTAATTCCCCTTTTGTTTTTGAAATTTTGAAATGTATTTTAAACTGGAAAACCATAAGTGATTGAGACCTCGGGTCTTTTGATTTGAGATCCTTGGTCCAAAAAAACGAAAATTAGGTCAAGGTCAAAGGTCAAGGTCGTATTTTAGATTTTTATTGGTCTTTGATTTCCCTATAACTTTTGAATGGTTATAGATACAGAAAATTTTCATAGTGAAAAATGTTTGATACCTCAAGGGGCAACTTTGTTACATTTCGACTGCATTGGTTTTACCATTGTGTAAGGGACATAATCCCCATTGATGGTTTATATAAAGCCTGCCAACCAACCAACCAACCAACCAACCAACCAACCAACCAACCAACCAACCAACCAACCAATCAATCAATCAATCAATCAATCAATCAATCAATCAATCAATCAATCAATCATGATCAAACAATCAATCATGATCAATCAATCATGTTTCCGTCTCATGTGTTTAATATAGGTTTCAAGATCTTCTTTTTCGCTGTTTCAATTGACCCTATCCAACGTGTTTAACCAACCAACCAACCAACCAACCAACTAATCAACCAATCAATCAATCAATCAATCAATCATGATCATGATCATGATCAATCAATCAATCAATCAATCATGTTTCCGTTTCATGTGTTTAATATAGGGTTCAAGATCTTCTTTTTCGCTGTTTCAATTGACCCTATCCAACGTGTTTAACCAACCAACCACCTAATCAATCAATCAATCAATCAATCATGATCAGGATCATGATCAATCAATCAATCAAACAATCAATCAATCATGTTTCCGTTTCATGTGTTTAATATAGGGTTCAAGATCTTCTTTGCTTCTTTTTCGCTGTTTCAATTGACCCTATCCAACGTGTTTAACCAACCAACCAACCAACTAACTAATCAATCAATCAATCAATCATGATCATGATCATGATCAATCAATCAATCAATCAATCATGATCATGATCATGATCAATCAATCAATCAATCATGATCATGTTTCCGTTTCATGTGTTTAATATAGGGTCCAAGATCTTCTGTTTCTTTTTCGCTGTTTCAATTGACCCTATCCAACGTGTTTAACCAACCAACCAACCAACCAATCAATCAATCAATCAATCAATCAATCAATCAACCAACCAACTAATCAATCAATCAATCAATATGTATGACTGTTTATTTATGACAGTATAGTGAAGGAACAAACTCTCAATTATTCAAGAAAAATTGAAATTTAATATTGTTCTTACGTCTCTTCTGAAAAAAAATCCACATGTACTCTGAAACTACAAGTCCAATCGACCTCAAAATTTGCAGTCAGCAGGGCATACATGTAATAAAGGTTCATAAAAAAACTTGGTGCAGATATCTCTCAAGACTTTTCCTAGAGAAAAGAAATGGCAATACCTTAAAAATCGCTTGCTAGGTCCGTAAATCTCAGTAAAAACCTACAATAAAATGTCCGCTCCGAGATTGAAATACTAATCTGTGTTACAAACAGGTGCTGAAAAATGTACATTATCAGAAAATAATCATTAAATGTGTTTTAAAGTTACACCGGATCGATTAAATCCAAAACATGCACTGCCCGTGACCTGTGATCAAAATGTCAATTTCCTACAATGACAAAAGAAATTACATTGTGTGCATTCCGTCTCTATACATGTTGTCTGTTCAACGTCCCCACCTCAAAAGAAATAAAAAGACTAAGTTTTCGTTATTATAAACCCGTGTCACGTGATGTCGCGCGCGCTGTACCTAAAATAAAAGAAACACTTTCCAAACTAAACATGAAACTTCTCCGGTAACACAATTCTATAGACCCCTTACACAAACAAACAAACAAACAAACAAACAAACAAACACACACACACATCAATCAATCATCTTTTTAAGGGGGTGAAAGACCGTTCACAATTGCTTTTTAAAAGTAATTGATTTATATTGTAAAAAGGCCTTTTTAACCATTCTGTTCCGTTAATATAAAAAAAAAAAAAAAAATCCTCCCCGAGACCCTCTTTTGGCCCCCCCCCCTTTTTTTGTACCCTCCACTAACAACTGAATGTAGTTTGTGTGCTATCTATCCTATCAACGTAAAACGAACGACAACTCCAGTTTTTTCCCTTTTATTAGGTCTTTCAACCTTTCGGATGAAAGACCTATTGTTTTTGTTCTGATTATTATTATTATTTTTTTTTTTCTTCCGCCAACATTTTTTTCCTTCGCTGTTTTTTTGTTTCGCAAGATGTCGCTTAAATAAATGAAATATGATATCGAACAGTTTATGCGCTTTTGAAACTGACACCGCGAAACCCAATACTTTCCCATATAAGAGTTATCTCCCCGAACACTGTTTTTTTTTGTTATCGCTTAATCTTCACAACCGTTTAAGAAACCGACAAATTTATTTTTCCAAATGGCGCGTTACATCCTCAGGACGTTCTGTTTTTTTTTGACCGAAGCCTTATAGAGATTCCATATGAGAGTTAATTCCCCTTTTGTTTTTGAAATTTTGAAATGTATTTTAAACTGGAAAACCATAAGTGATTGAGACCTCGGGTCTTTTGATTTGAGATCCTTGGTCCAAAAAAACGAAAATTAGGTCAAGGTCAAAGGTCAAGGTCGTATTTTAGATTTTTATTGGTCTTTGATTTCCCTATAACTTTTGAATGGTTATAGATACAGAAAATTTTCATAGTGAAAAATGTTTGATACCTCAAGGGGCAACTTTGTTACATTTCGACTGCATTGGTTTTACCATTGTGTAAGGGACATAATCCCCATTGATGGTTTATATAAAGCCTGCCAACCAACCAACCAACCAACCAACCAACCAACCAACCAACCAACCAACCAACCAATCAATCAATCAATCAATCAATCAATCAATCAATCAATCAATCAATCAATCATGATCAAACAATCAATCATGATCAATCAATCATGTTTCCGTCTCATGTGTTTAATATAGGTTTCAAGATCTTCTTTTTCGCTGTTTCAATTGACCCTATCCAACGTGTTTAACCAACCAACCAACCAACCAACCAACTAATCAACCAATCAATCAATCAATCAATCAATCATGATCATGATCATGATCAATCAATCAATCAATCAATCATGTTTCCGTTTCATGTGTTTAATATAGGGTTCAAGATCTTCTTTTTCGCTGTTTCAATTGACCCTATCCAACGTGTTTAACCAACCAACCACCTAATCAATCAATCAATCAATCAATCATGATCAGGATCATGATCAATCAATCAATCAAACAATCAATCAATCATGTTTCCGTTTCATGTGTTTAATATAGGGTTCAAGATCTTCTTTGCTTCTTTTTCGCTGTTTCAATTGACCCTATCCAACGTGTTTAACCAACCAACCAACCAACTAACTAATCAATCAATCAATCAATCATGATCATGATCATGATCAATCAATCAATCAATCAATCATGATCATGATCATGATCAATCAATCAATCAATCATGATCATGTTTCCGTTTCATGTGTTTAATATAGGGTCCAAGATCTTCTGTTTCTTTTTCGCTGTTTCAATTGACCCTATCCAACGTGTTTAACCAACCAACCAACCAACCAATCAATCAATCAATCAATCAATCAATCAATCAACCAACCAACTAATCAATCAATCAATCAATATGTATGACTGTTTATTTATGACAGTATAGTGAAGGAACAAACTCTCAATTATTCAAGAAAAATTGAAATTTAATATTGTTCTTACGTCTCTTCTGAAAAAAAATCCACATGTACTCTGAAACTACAAGTCCAATCGACCTCAAAATTTGCAGTCAGCAGGGCATACATGTAATAAAGGTTCATAAAAAAACTTGGTGCAGATATCTCTCAAGACTTTTCCTAGAGAAAAGAAATGGCAATACCTTAAAAATCGCTTGCTAGGTCCGTAAATCTCAGTAAAAACCTACAATAAAATGTCCGCTCCGAGATTGAAATACTAATCTGTGTTACAAACAGGTGCTGAAAAATGTACATTATCAGAAAATAATCATTAAATGTGTTTTAAAGTTACACCGGATCGATTAAATCCAAAACATGCACTGCCCGTGACCTGTGATCAAAATGTCAATTTCCTACAATGACAAAAGAAATTACATTGTGTGCATTCCGTCTCTATACATGTTGTCTGTTCAACGTCCCCACCTCAAAAGAAATAAAAAGACTAAGTTTTCGTTATTATAAACCCGTGTCACGTGATGTCGCGCGCGCTGTACCTAAAATAAAAGAAACACTTTCCAAACTAAACATGAAACTTCTCCGGTAACACAATTCTATAGACCCCTTACACAAACAAACAAACAAACAAACAAACAAACACACACACACATCAATCAATCATCTTTTTAAGGGGGTGAAAGACCGTTCACAATTGCTTTTTAAAAGTAATTGATTTATATTGTAAAAAGGCCTTTTTAACCATTCTGTTCCGTTAATATAAAAAAAAAAAAAAAAATCCTCCCCGAGACCCTCTTTTGGCCCCCCCCCCTTTTTTTGTACCCTCCACTAACAACTGAATGTAGTTTGTGTGCTATCTATCCTATCAACGTAAAACGAACGACAACTCCAGTTTTTTCCCTTTTATTAGGTCTTTCAACCTTTCGGATGAAAGACCTATTGTTTTTGTTCTGATTATTATTATTATTTTTTTTTTTCTTCCGCCAACATTTTTTTCCTTCGCTGTTTTTTTGTTTCGCAAGATGTCGCTTAAATAAATGAAATATGATATCGAACAGTTTATGCGCTTTTGAAACTGACACCGCGAAACCCAATACTTTCCCATATAAGAGTTATCTCCCCGAACACTGTTTTTTTTTGTTATCGCTTAATCTTCACAACCGTTTAAGAAACCGACAAATTTATTTTTCCAAATGGCGCGTTACATCCTCAGGACGTTCTGTTTTTTTTTGACCGAAGCCTTATAGAGATTCCATATGAGAGTTAATTCCCCTTTTGTTTTTGAAATTTTGAAATGTATTTTAAACTGGAAAACCATAAGTGATTGAGACCTCGGGTCTTTTGATTTGAGATCCTTGGTCCAAAAAAACGAAAATTAGGTCAAGGTCAAAGGTCAAGGTCGTATTTTAGATTTTTATTGGTCTTTGATTTCCCTATAACTTTTGAATGGTTATAGATACAGAAAATTTTCATAGTGAAAAATGTTTGATACCTCAAGGGGCAACTTTGTTACATTTCGACTGCATTGGTTTTACCATTGTGTAAGGGACATAATCCCCATTGATGGTTTATATAAAGCCTGCCAACCAACCAACCAACCAACCAACCAACCAACCAACCAACCAACCAACCAACCAACCAATCAATCAATCAATCAATCAATCAATCAATCAATCAATCAATCAATCAATCATGATCAAACAATCAATCATGATCAATCAATCATGTTTCCGTCTCATGTGTTTAATATAGGTTTCAAGATCTTCTTTTTCGCTGTTTCAATTGACCCTATCCAACGTGTTTAACCAACCAACCAACCAACCAACCAACTAATCAACCAATCAATCAATCAATCAATCAATCATGATCATGATCATGATCAATCAATCAATCAATCAATCATGTTTCCGTTTCATGTGTTTAATATAGGGTTCAAGATCTTCTTTTTCGCTGTTTCAATTGACCCTATCCAACGTGTTTAACCAACCAACCACCTAATCAATCAATCAATCAATCAATCATGATCAGGATCATGATCAATCAATCAATCAAACAATCAATCAATCATGTTTCCGTTTCATGTGTTTAATATAGGGTTCAAGATCTTCTTTGCTTCTTTTTCGCTGTTTCAATTGACCCTATCCAACGTGTTTAACCAACCAACCAACCAACTAACTAATCAATCAATCAATCAATCATGATCATGATCATGATCAATCAATCAATCAATCAATCATGATCATGATCATGATCAATCAATCAATCAATCATGATCATGTTTCCGTTTCATGTGTTTAATATAGGGTCCAAGATCTTCTGTTTCTTTTTCGCTGTTTCAATTGACCCTATCCAACGTGTTTAACCAACCAACCAACCAACCAATCAATCAATCAATCAATCAATCAATCAATCAACCAACCAACTAATCAATCAATCAATCAATATGTATGACTGTTTATTTATGACAGTATAGTGAAGGAACAAACTCTCAATTATTCAAGAAAAATTGAAATTTAATATTGTTCTTACGTCTCTTCTGAAAAAAAATCCACATGTACTCTGAAACTACAAGTCCAATCGACCTCAAAATTTGCAGTCAGCAGGGCATACATGTAATAAAGGTTCATAAAAAAACTTGGTGCAGATATCTCTCAAGACTTTTCCTAGAGAAAAGAAATGGCAATACCTTAAAAATCGCTTGCTAGGTCCGTAAATCTCAGTAAAAACCTACAATAAAATGTCCGCTCCGAGATTGAAATACTAATCTGTGTTACAAACAGGTGCTGAAAAATGTACATTATCAGAAAATAATCATTAAATGTGTTTTAAAGTTACACCGGATCGATTAAATCCAAAACATGCACTGCCCGTGACCTGTGATCAAAATGTCAATTTCCTACAATGACAAAAGAAATTACATTGTGTGCATTCCGTCTCTATACATGTTGTCTGTTCAACGTCCCCACCTCAAAAGAAATAAAAAGACTAAGTTTTCGTTATTATAAACCCGTGTCACGTGATGTCGCGCGCGCTGTACCTAAAATAAAAGAAACACTTTCCAAACTAAACATGAAACTTCTCCGGTAACACAATTCTATAGACCCCTTACACAAACAAACAAACAAACAAACAAACAAACAAACACACACACACATCAATCAATCATCTTTTTAAGGGGGTGAAAGACCGTTCACAATTGCTTTTTAAAAGTAATTGATTTATATTGTAAAAAGGCCTTTTTAACCATTCTGTTCCGTTAATATAAAAAAAAAAAAAAAAATCCTCCCCGAGACCCTCTTTTGGCCCCCCCCCCTTTTTTTGTACCCTCCACTAACAACTGAATGTAGTTTGTGTGCTATCTATCCTATCAACGTAAAACGAACGACAACTCCAGTTTTTTCCCTTTTATTAGGTCTTTCAACCTTTCGGATGAAAGACCTATTGTTTTTGTTCTGATTATTATTATTATTTTTTTTTTTCTTCCGCCAACATTTTTTTCC
>NW_027468013.1:5000-7500 GCF_965363235.1 Mytilus galloprovincialis
TACCACGGGTAAAAGGTACGTGGTCGACCTGCTAGCGGGCTGCCGCGGGTGAAGGTACGCGGACGGCCTGCTTTGCGCGCTACC
The DNA here is from genome assembly GCF_965363235.1 of Mytilus galloprovincialis. Classification (NCBI taxonomy): domain Eukaryota; kingdom Metazoa; phylum Mollusca; class Bivalvia; order Mytilida; family Mytilidae; genus Mytilus; species Mytilus galloprovincialis. The sequence continues at coordinate 5,085 of NW_027468013.1, forward strand.
ACGGCTGTCGACGGCGGGGGAAGGTACGTGGTCGACCTGCTAGCTAGCGGGCTACCACGGGTAAAAGGTACGTGGTCGGCCTGCTAGCGGGCTACCACGGGGAAAGGTACGTGGCTGGCCGGCCTGCTAGCGGGCTACCACGGGGAAAGGTACGTGGCAGGCCGACCACGTACCTTTACCCGCGGTCGAGACCCGCGGTAGCCCGCTAGCAGGCCTACCACGTACCTCTCCCCGCGGTACCCCGCTAGCAGGCCGACCACGTTACCTTCACCCACTCTTTCAAACCTTTTTTTATAAGGGCCACCGTGCCGTTATAAGCTCCAGAGACAAGCCGTACAGCTTGTCTCTGGGACCTTATATGGTCCGCGTTGGAGCATATATGGTCCGGGCTGGACCATATATGAACCAAACCTCTCTCTGACGCGACTTGGTGGACCATCGAAGGTCCAACGGATCTCTCTCTGTGGACCATATAAGGTGCACGGTGGGCCTTAAATGGTCCAGCGGGACTCTAGCGGGTCTCGATAACTACTAGGGTTAGGGTTAGGGTTAGGGTTAGGGTTAGGGTTAGGGTTAGGGTTAGGGTTAGGGTTAGGGTTAGGGTTAGGGTAACGGTTAGGGTTAGGGTTAGGGTTAGGGTTAGGGTTAGGGTTAGGGTTAGGGTTAGGGTTAGGGTTAGGGTTAGGGTTAGGGTTAGGGTTAGGGTTAGGGTTAGGGTTAGGGCTAGGGCTAGGGCTAGGGCTAGGGCTAGGGTTAGGGTTAGGGTTAGGGTTAGGGTTAGGGTTAGGGTTAGGGTTAGGGTTAGGGTTAGGGTTAGGGTTAGGGTTAGGGTTAGGGTTACGGCTAGGCTTAGGGCTAGGCTTAGCACCCACTGTAACCCTAGCTTATGTCCTGAGACAACCCTAGTTCAAACCTTCGCGAAGGTGTCGGACGCCAGCACACGGCCGATCAAGAGGGTGTACGATGCCTGCCTTCGTTACCTGACATTTTATCGTATCATGGAGAGACCTGCTGTAATATTCTTACGTGCGGCTTCCCGATGACAAAAAAAAATTGTTAAGACATACTTTTTGACTGGGGTATAGTTGGCCGGCCTTCGATGGTCGAGACGCTTACGTTCGGCTTCCCGATGAAAAAATTCCCAAGGGTCAACATTTTTTACCGACGATAAAGGTGGCCGAGAGACCCGCGGTAGTCCGCCCGCGTCTAACGTGCGACACCTCGATGAAAATTTCACCCACGTAAAATTTTTTTACCGAGGGTATAGTTTGCCGGCCTCGATGGTCGAGAGACCCGCGGTAGCCCGTCCGCGTCTAACGTGCGACACCTCGATGAAAATTTCACCCTCGTAAAATTTTTTTACCGAGGGTATAGTTTGCCGGCCTCGATGGTCGAGAGACCCGCGGTAGCCCGTCCGCGTCTAACGTGCGACACCTCGATGAAAATTTCACCCTCGTAAAAATTTTTTACCGAGGGTATAGTTTGCCGGCCTCGATGGTCGAGAGACCCGCGGTAGCCCGTCCGCGTCTAACGTGCGACACCTCGATGAAAATTTCACCCTCGTAAAAATATTTTACCGAGGGTATAGTTTGCCGGCCTCGATGGTCGAGAGACCCGCGGTAGCCCGTCCGCGTCTAACGTGCGACACCTCGATGAAAATTTCACCCTCGTAAAAAATTTTTACCGAGGGTATAGTTTGCCGGCCTCGATGGTCGAGAGACCCGCGGTAGCCCGTCCGCGTCTAACGTGCGACACCTCGATGAAAATTTCACCCTCGTAAAAAAATTTTACCGAGGGTATAGTTTGCCGGCCTCGATGGTCGAGAGACCCGCGGTAGCCCGTCCGCGTCTAACGTGCGACACCTCGATGAAAATTTCACCCTCGTAAATTTTTTTTACCGAGGGTATAGTTTGCCGGCCTCGATGGTCGAGAGACCCGCGGTAGCCCGTCCGCGTCTAACGTGCGACACCTCGATGAAAATTTCACCCTCGTAAATTTTTTTTACCGAGGGTATAGTTTGCCGGCCTCGATGGTCGAGAGACCCGCGGTAGCCCGTCCGCGTCTAACGTGCGACACCTCGATGAAAATTTCACCCTCGTAAAAAATTTTTACCGAGGGTATAGTTTGCCGGCCTCGATGGTCGAGAGACCCGCGGTAGCCCGTCCGCGTCTAACGTGCGACACCTCGATGAAAATTTCACCCTCGTAAAAAAATTTTACCGAGGGTATAGTTTGCCGGCCTCGATGGTCGAGAGACCCGCGGTAGCCCGTCCGCGTCTAACGTGCGACACCTCGATGAAAATTTCACCCTCGTAAATTTTTTTTACCGAGGGTATAGTTTGCCGGCCTCGATGGTCGAGAGACCCGCGGTAGCCCGTCCGCGTCTAACGTGCGACACCTCGATGAAAATTTCACCC
>NW_027468013.1:17500-22500 GCF_965363235.1 Mytilus galloprovincialis
TAAAAGTAAGCGGACGGCCTGCTAGCGGGCTACCGCGGGTCTCGACGGCGGGGAAGGTACGCGGTCGGCCTGCTAGCGGGCTACCACGGGGAAAGGTACGTGGACGGCCTGCTAGCGGGCTACCGCGGGTCTCGACGGCGGGGAAGGTACGCGGTCGGCCTGCTAGCGGGCTACCACGGGTAAAGGTACGTGGACGGCCTGCTAGCGGACTACCGCGGGTCTCGACGGCGGGGAAGGTACGCGGTCGGCCTGCTAGCGGGCTACCACGGGGAAAGGCACGTGGACGGCCTGCTAGCGGGCTACCGCGGGTCTCGACGGCTGGGAAGGTACGCGGTCGGCCTGCTAGCGGGCTACCACGGGGAAAGGTACGTGGACGGCCTGCTAGCGGGCTACCGCGGGTCTCGACGGCTGGGAAGGTACGCGGTCGGCCTGCTAGCGGGCTACCACGGGGAAAGGTACGTGGACGGCCTGCTAGCGGACTACCGCGGGTCTCGACGGCGGGGAAGGTACGCGGTCGGCCTGCTAGCGGGCCACCACGGGGAAAGGCACGTGGACGGCCTGCTAGCGGGCTACCGCGGGTCTCGACGGCGGGGAAGGTACGCGGTCGGCCTGCTAGCGGGCCACCACGGGGAAAGGTACGTGGACGGCCTGCTAGCGGGCTACCGCGGGTCTCGACGGCGGGGAAGGTACGCGGTCGGCCTGCTAGCGGGCTACCACGGGGAAAGGTACGTGGACGGCCTGCTAGCGGGCTACCGCGGGTCTCGACGGCGGGGAAGGTACGCGGTCGGCCTGCCAGCGGGCCACCACGGGGAAAGGCACGTGGACGGCCTGCTAGCGGGCTACCGCGGGTCTCGACGGCTGGGAAGGTACGCGGTCGGCCTGCTAGCGGGCTACCACGGGTAAAGGTACGTGGACGGCCTGCTAGCGGGCTACCGCGGGTCTCGACGGCTGGGAAGGTACGCGGTCGGCCTGCTAGCGGGCTACCACGGGTAAAGGTACGTGGACGGCCTGCTAGCGGACTACCGCGGGTCTCGACGGCGGGGAAGGTACGCGGTCGGCCTGCTAGCGGGCTACCACGGGGAAAGGCACGTGGACGGCCTGCTAGCGGGCTACCGCGGGTCTCGACGGCTGGGAAGGTACGCGGTCGGCCTGCTAGCGGGCTACCACGGGGAAAGGTACGTGGACGGCCTGCTAGCGGGCTACCGCGGGTCTCGACGGCTGGGAAGGTACGCGGTCGGCCTGCTAGCGGGCTACCACGGGGAAAGGTACGTGGACGGCCTGCTAGCGGACTACCGCGGGTCTCGACGGCGGGGAAGGTACGCGGTCGGCCTGCTAGCGGGCCACCACGGGGAAAGGCACGTGGACGGCCTGCTAGCGGGCTACCGCGGGTCTCGACGGCGGGGAAGGTACGCGGTCGGCCTGCTAGCGGGCTACCACGGGGAAAGGTACGTGGACGGCCTGCTAGCGGGCTACCGCGGGTCTCGACGGCGGGGAAGGTACGCGGTCGGCCTGCTAGCGGGCTACCACGGGGAAAGGTACGTGGACGGCCTGCTAGCGGGCTACCGCGGGTCTCGACGGCGGGGAAGGTACGCGGTCGGCCTGCCAGCGGGCCACCACGGGGAAAGGCACGTGGACGGCCTGCTAGCGGGCTACCGCGGGTCTCGACGGCTGGGAAGGTACGCGGTCGGCCTGCTAGCGGGCTACCACGGGTAAAGGTACGTGGACGGCCTGCTAGCGGGCTACCGCGGGTCTCGACGGCTGGGAAGGTACGCGGTCGGCCTGCTAGCGGGCTACCACGGGTAAAGGTACGTGGACGGGCCTGCTAGCGGCCTACCACGGGTAACAGTAAGCGGACGGCCTGCTAGCGGGCTACCGCGGGTCTCGACGGCTGGGAAGGTACGCGGTCGGCCTGCTAGCGGGCTACCACGGGTAAAGGTACGTGGTCGGCCTGCTAGCGGGCTACCGCGGGTAAAGGTACTCGGACGGCCTGCTAGCGGGCTACCACGGGTAAAAGGTACGTGGTCGACCTGCTAGCGGGCTGCCGCGGGTGAAGGTACGCGGACGGCCTGCTTTGCGCGCTACCACGGCTGTCGACGGCGGGGGAAGGTACGTGGTCGACCTGCTAGCTAGCGGGCTACCACGGGTAAAAGGTACGTGGTCGGCCTGCTAGCGGGCTACCACGGGGAAAGGTACGTGGCTGGCCGGCCTGCTAGCGGGCTACCACGGGGAAAGGTACGTGGCAGGCCGACCACGTACCTTTACCCGCGGTCGAGACCCGCGGTAGCCCGCTAGCAGGCCTACCACGTACCTCTCCCCGCGGTACCCCGCTAGCAGGCCGACCACGTTACCTTCACCCACTCTTTCAAACCTTTTTTTATAAGGGCCACCGTGCCGTTATAAGCTCCAGAGACAAGCCGTACAGCTTGTCTCTGGGACCTTATATGGTCCGCGTTGGAGCATATATGGTCCGGGCTGGACCATATATGAACCAAACCTCTCTCTGACGCGACTTGGTGGACCATCGAAGGTCCAACGGATCTCTCTCTGTGGACCATATAAGGTGCACGGTGGGCCTTAAATGGTCCAGCGGGACTCTAGCGGGTCTCGATAACTACTAGGGTTAGGGTTAGGGTTAGGGTTAGGGTTAGGGTTAGGGTTAGGGTTAGGGTTAGGGTTAGGGTTAGGGTTAGGGTAACGGTTAGGGTTAGGGTTAGGGTTAGGGTTAGGGTTAGGGTTAGGGTTAGGGTTAGGGTTAGGGTTAGGGTTAGGGTTAGGGTTAGGGTTAGGGTTAGGGTTAGGGTTAGGGCTAGGGCTAGGGCTAGGGCTAGGGCTAGGGTTAGGGTTAGGGTTAGGGTTAGGGTTAGGGTTAGGGTTAGGGTTAGGGTTAGGGTTAGGGTTAGGGTTAGGGTTAGGGTTAGGGTTACGGCTAGGCTTAGGGCTAGGCTTAGCACCCACTGTAACCCTAGCTTATGTCCTGAGACAACCCTAGTTCAAACCTTCGCGAAGGTGTCGGACGCCAGCACACGGCCGATCAAGAGGGTGTACGATGCCTGCCTTCGTTACCTGACATTTTATCGTATCATGGAGAGACCTGCTGTAATATTCTTACGTGCGGCTTCCCGATGACAAAAAAAAATTGTTAAGACATACTTTTTGACTGGGGTATAGTTGGCCGGCCTTCGATGGTCGAGACGCTTACGTTCGGCTTCCCGATGAAAAAATTCCCAAGGGTCAACATTTTTTACCGACGATAAAGGTGGCCGAGAGACCCGCGGTAGTCCGCCCGCGTCTAACGTGCGACACCTCGATGAAAATTTCACCCACGTAAAATTTTTTTACCGAGGGTATAGTTTGCCGGCCTCGATGGTCGAGAGACCCGCGGTAGCCCGTCCGCGTCTAACGTGCGACACCTCGATGAAAATTTCACCCTCGTAAAATTTTTTTACCGAGGGTATAGTTTGCCGGCCTCGATGGTCGAGAGACCCGCGGTAGCCCGTCCGCGTCTAACGTGCGACACCTCGATGAAAATTTCACCCTCGTAAAAATTTTTTACCGAGGGTATAGTTTGCCGGCCTCGATGGTCGAGAGACCCGCGGTAGCCCGTCCGCGTCTAACGTGCGACACCTCGATGAAAATTTCACCCTCGTAAAAATATTTTACCGAGGGTATAGTTTGCCGGCCTCGATGGTCGAGAGACCCGCGGTAGCCCGTCCGCGTCTAACGTGCGACACCTCGATGAAAATTTCACCCTCGTAAAAAATTTTTACCGAGGGTATAGTTTGCCGGCCTCGATGGTCGAGAGACCCGCGGTAGCCCGTCCGCGTCTAACGTGCGACACCTCGATGAAAATTTCACCCTCGTAAAAAAATTTTACCGAGGGTATAGTTTGCCGGCCTCGATGGTCGAGAGACCCGCGGTAGCCCGTCCGCGTCTAACGTGCGACACCTCGATGAAAATTTCACCCTCGTAAATTTTTTTTACCGAGGGTATAGTTTGCCGGCCTCGATGGTCGAGAGACCCGCGGTAGCCCGTCCGCGTCTAACGTGCGACACCTCGATGAAAATTTCACCCTCGTAAATTTTTTTTACCGAGGGTATAGTTTGCCGGCCTCGATGGTCGAGAGACCCGCGGTAGCCCGTCCGCGTCTAACGTGCGACACCTCGATGAAAATTTCACCCTCGTAAAAAATTTTTACCGAGGGTATAGTTTGCCGGCCTCGATGGTCGAGAGACCCGCGGTAGCCCGTCCGCGTCTAACGTGCGACACCTCGATGAAAATTTCACCCTCGTAAAAAAATTTTACCGAGGGTATAGTTTGCCGGCCTCGATGGTCGAGAGACCCGCGGTAGCCCGTCCGCGTCTAACGTGCGACACCTCGATGAAAATTTCACCCTCGTAAATTTTTTTTACCGAGGGTATAGTTTGCCGGCCTCGATGGTCGAGAGACCCGCGGTAGCCCGTCCGCGTCTAACGTGCGACACCTCGATGAAAATTTCACCCTCGTAAAATTTTTTTACCGAGGGTATAGTTTGCCGGCCTCGATGGTCGAGAGACCCGCGGTAGCCCGTCCGCGTCTAACGTGCGACACCTCGATGAAAATTTCACCCTCGTAAAAAAATTTTACCGAGGGTATAGTTTGCCGGCCTCGATGGTCGAGAGACCCGCGGTAGCCCGTCCGCGTCTAACGTGCGACACCTCGATGAAAATTTCACCCTCGTAAATTTTTTTTACCGAGGGTATAGTTTGCCGGCCTCGATGGTCGAGAGACCCGCGGTAGCCCGTCCGCGTCTAACGTGCGACACCTCGATGAAAATTTCACCCTCGTAAAAAATTTTTACCGAGGGTATAGTTTGCCGGCCTCGATGGTCGAGAGACCCGCGGTAGCCCGTCCGCGTCTAACGTGCGACACCTCGATGAAAATTTCACCCTCGTAAAAAAATTTTACCGAGGGTATAGTTTGCCGGCCTCGATGGTCGAGAGACCCGCGGTAGCCCGTCCGCG
>NW_027468013.1:32500-37500 GCF_965363235.1 Mytilus galloprovincialis
GCCTGCTAGCGGGCCACCACGGGGAAAGGTACGTGGACGGCCTGCTAGCGGGCTACCGCGGGTCTCGACGGCGGGGAAGGTACGCGGTCGGCCTGCTAGCGGGCTACCACGGGGAAAGGTACGTGGACGGCCTGCTAGCGGGCTACCGCGGGTCTCGACGGCGGGGAAGGTACGCGGTCGGCCTGCCAGCGGGCCACCACGGGGAAAGGCACGTGGACGGCCTGCTAGCGGGCTACCGCGGGTCTCGACGGCTGGGAAGGTACGCGGTCGGCCTGCTAGCGGGCTACCACGGGTAAAGGTACGTGGACGGCCTGCTAGCGGGCTACCGCGGGTCTCGACGGCTGGGAAGGTACGCGGTCGGCCTGCTAGCGGGCTACCACGGGTAAAGGTACGTGGACGGCCTGCTAGCGGACTACCGCGGGTCTCGACGGCGGGGAAGGTACGCGGTCGGCCTGCTAGCGGGCTACCACGGGGAAAGGCACGTGGACGGCCTGCTAGCGGGCTACCGCGGGTCTCGACGGCTGGGAAGGTACGCGGTCGGCCTGCTAGCGGGCTACCACGGGGAAAGGTACGTGGACGGCCTGCTAGCGGGCTACCGCGGGTCTCGACGGCTGGGAAGGTACGCGGTCGGCCTGCTAGCGGGCTACCACGGGGAAAGGTACGTGGACGGCCTGCTAGCGGACTACCGCGGGTCTCGACGGCGGGGAAGGTACGCGGTCGGCCTGCTAGCGGGCCACCACGGGGAAAGGCACGTGGACGGCCTGCTAGCGGGCTACCGCGGGTCTCGACGGCGGGGAAGGTACGCGGTCGGCCTGCTAGCGGGCTACCACGGGGAAAGGTACGTGGACGGCCTGCTAGCGGGCTACCGCGGGTCTCGACGGCGGGGAAGGTACGCGGTCGGCCTGCTAGCGGGCTACCACGGGGAAAGGTACGTGGACGGCCTGCTAGCGGGCTACCGCGGGTCTCGACGGCGGGGAAGGTACGCGGTCGGCCTGCCAGCGGGCCACCACGGGGAAAGGCACGTGGACGGCCTGCTAGCGGGCTACCGCGGGTCTCGACGGCTGGGAAGGTACGCGGTCGGCCTGCTAGCGGGCTACCACGGGTAAAGGTACGTGGACGGCCTGCTAGCGGGCTACCGCGGGTCTCGACGGCTGGGAAGGTACGCGGTCGGCCTGCTAGCGGGCTACCACGGGTAAAGGTACGTGGACGGGCCTGCTAGCGGCCTACCACGGGTAACAGTAAGCGGACGGCCTGCTAGCGGGCTACCGCGGGTCTCGACGGCTGGGAAGGTACGCGGTCGGCCTGCTAGCGGGCTACCACGGGTAAAGGTACGTGGTCGGCCTGCTAGCGGGCTACCGCGGGTAAAGGTACTCGGACGGCCTGCTAGCGGGCTACCACGGGTAAAAGGTACGTGGTCGACCTGCTAGCGGGCTGCCGCGGGTGAAGGTACGCGGACGGCCTGCTTTGCGCGCTACCACGGCTGTCGACGGCGGGGGAAGGTACGTGGTCGACCTGCTAGCTAGCGGGCTACCACGGGTAAAAGGTACGTGGTCGGCCTGCTAGCGGGCTACCACGGGGAAAGGTACGTGGCTGGCCGGCCTGCTAGCGGGCTACCACGGGGAAAGGTACGTGGCAGGCCGACCACGTACCTTTACCCGCGGTCGAGACCCGCGGTAGCCCGCTAGCAGGCCTACCACGTACCTCTCCCCGCGGTACCCCGCTAGCAGGCCGACCACGTTACCTTCACCCACTCTTTCAAACCTTTTTTTATAAGGGCCACCGTGCCGTTATAAGCTCCAGAGACAAGCCGTACAGCTTGTCTCTGGGACCTTATATGGTCCGCGTTGGAGCATATATGGTCCGGGCTGGACCATATATGAACCAAACCTCTCTCTGACGCGACTTGGTGGACCATCGAAGGTCCAACGGATCTCTCTCTGTGGACCATATAAGGTGCACGGTGGGCCTTAAATGGTCCAGCGGGACTCTAGCGGGTCTCGATAACTACTAGGGTTAGGGTTAGGGTTAGGGTTAGGGTTAGGGTTAGGGTTAGGGTTAGGGTTAGGGTTAGGGTTAGGGTTAGGGTAACGGTTAGGGTTAGGGTTAGGGTTAGGGTTAGGGTTAGGGTTAGGGTTAGGGTTAGGGTTAGGGTTAGGGTTAGGGTTAGGGTTAGGGTTAGGGTTAGGGTTAGGGTTAGGGTTAGGGTTAGGGCTAGGGCTAGGGCTAGGGCTAGGGCTAGGGTTAGGGTTAGGGTTAGGGTTAGGGTTAGGGTTAGGGTTAGGGTTAGGGTTAGGGTTAGGGTTAGGGTTAGGGTTAGGGTTAGGGTTAGGGTTAGGGTTACGGCTAGGCTTAGGGCTAGGCTTAGCACCCACTGTAACCCTAGCTTATGTCCTGAGACAACCCTAGTTCAAACCTTCGCGAAGGTGTCGGACGCCAGCACACGGCCGATCAAGAGGGTGTACGATGCCTGCCTTCGTTACCTGACATTTTATCGTATCATGGAGAGACCTGCTGTAATATTCTTACGTGCGGCTTCCCGATGACAAAAAAAAATTGTTAAGACATACTTTTTGACTGGGGTATAGTTGGCCGGCCTTCGATGGTCGAGACGCTTACGTTCGGCTTCCCGATGAAAAAATTCCCAAGGGTCAACATTTTTTACCGACGATAAAGGTGGCCGAGAGACCCGCGGTAGTCCGCCCGCGTCTAACGTGCGACACCTCGATGAAAATTTCACCCACGTAAAATTTTTTTACCGAGGGTATAGTTTGCCGGCCTCGATGGTCGAGAGACCCGCGGTAGCCCGTCCGCGTCTAACGTGCGACACCTCGATGAAAATTTCACCCTCGTAAAATTTTTTTACCGAGGGTATAGTTTGCCGGCCTCGATGGTCGAGAGACCCGCGGTAGCCCGTCCGCGTCTAACGTGCGACACCTCGATGAAAATTTCACCCTCGTAAAAATTTTTTACCGAGGGTATAGTTTGCCGGCCTCGATGGTCGAGAGACCCGCGGTAGCCCGTCCGCGTCTAACGTGCGACACCTCGATGAAAATTTCACCCTCGTAAAAATATTTTACCGAGGGTATAGTTTGCCGGCCTCGATGGTCGAGAGACCCGCGGTAGCCCGTCCGCGTCTAACGTGCGACACCTCGATGAAAATTTCACCCTCGTAAAAAATTTTTACCGAGGGTATAGTTTGCCGGCCTCGATGGTCGAGAGACCCGCGGTAGCCCGTCCGCGTCTAACGTGCGACACCTCGATGAAAATTTCACCCTCGTAAAAAAATTTTACCGAGGGTATAGTTTGCCGGCCTCGATGGTCGAGAGACCCGCGGTAGCCCGTCCGCGTCTAACGTGCGACACCTCGATGAAAATTTCACCCTCGTAAATTTTTTTTACCGAGGGTATAGTTTGCCGGCCTCGATGGTCGAGAGACCCGCGGTAGCCCGTCCGCGTCTAACGTGCGACACCTCGATGAAAATTTCACCCTCGTAAATTTTTTTTACCGAGGGTATAGTTTGCCGGCCTCGATGGTCGAGAGACCCGCGGTAGCCCGTCCGCGTCTAACGTGCGACACCTCGATGAAAATTTCACCCTCGTAAAAAATTTTTACCGAGGGTATAGTTTGCCGGCCTCGATGGTCGAGAGACCCGCGGTAGCCCGTCCGCGTCTAACGTGCGACACCTCGATGAAAATTTCACCCTCGTAAAAAAATTTTACCGAGGGTATAGTTTGCCGGCCTCGATGGTCGAGAGACCCGCGGTAGCCCGTCCGCGTCTAACGTGCGACACCTCGATGAAAATTTCACCCTCGTAAATTTTTTTTACCGAGGGTATAGTTTGCCGGCCTCGATGGTCGAGAGACCCGCGGTAGCCCGTCCGCGTCTAACGTGCGACACCTCGATGAAAATTTCACCCTCGTAAAAAATTTTTACCGAGGGTATAGTTTGCCGGCCTCGATGGTCGAGAGACCCGCGGTAGCCCGTCCGCGTCTAACGTGCGACACCTCGATGAAAATTTCACCCTCGTAAAAAAATTTTACCGAGGGTATAGTTTGCCGGCCTCGATGGTCGAGAGACCCGCGGTAGCCCGTCCGCGTCTAACGTGCGACACCTCGATGAAAATTTCACCCTCGTAAAATTTTTTTACCGAGGGTATAGTTTGCCGGCCTCGATGGTCGAGAGACCCGCGGTAGCCCGTCCGCGTCTAACGTGCGACACCTCGATGAAAATTTCACCCTCGTAAAATTTTTTTACCGAGGGTATAGTTTGCCGGCCTCGATGGTCGAGAGACCCGCGGTAGCCCGTCCGCGTCTAACGTGCGACACCTCGATGAAAATTTCACCCTCGTAAAATTTTTTTACCGAGGGTATAGTTTGCCGGCCTCGATGGTCGAGAGACCCGCGGTAGCCCGTCCGCGTCTAACGTGCGACACCTCGATGAAAATTTCACCCTCGTAAATTTTTTTTACCGAGGGTATAGTTTGCCGGCCTCGATGGTCGAGAGACCCGCGGTAGCCCGTCCGCGTCTAACGTGCGACACCTCGATGAAAATTTCACCCTCGTAAAAATATTTTACCGAGGGTATAGTTTGCCGGCCTCGATGGTCGAGAGACCCGCGGTAGCCCGTCCGCGTCTAACGTGCGACACCTCGATGAAAATTTCACCCTCGTAAAAATTTTTTACCGAGGGTATAGTTTGCCGGCCTCGATGGTCGAGAGACCCGCGGTAGCCCGTCCGCGTCTAACGTGCGACACCTCGATGAAAATTTCACCCTCGTAAAAATTTTTTACCGAGGGTATAGTTTGCCGGCCTCGATGGTCGAGAGACCCGCGGTAGCCCGTCCGCGTCTAACGTGCGACACCTCGATGAAAATTTCACCCTCGTAAAAATTTTTTACCGAGGGTATAGTTTGCCGGCCTCGATGGTCGAGAGACCCGCGGTAGCCCGTCCGCGTCTAACGTGCGACACCTCGATGAAAATTTCACCCTCGTAAAAATATTT
>NW_027468013.1:47500-50000 GCF_965363235.1 Mytilus galloprovincialis
GCTAGCGGGCTACCACGGGGAAAGGTACGTGGACGGCCTGCTAGCGGGCTACCGCGGGTCTCGACGGCGGGGAAGGTACGCGGTCGGCCTGCCAGCGGGCCACCACGGGGAAAGGCACGTGGACGGCCTGCTAGCGGGCTACCGCGGGTCTCGACGGCTGGGAAGGTACGCGGTCGGCCTGCTAGCGGGCTACCACGGGTAAAGGTACGTGGACGGCCTGCTAGCGGGCTACCGCGGGTCTCGACGGCTGGGAAGGTACGCGGTCGGCCTGCTAGCGGGCTACCACGGGTAAAGGTACGTGGACGGGCCTGCTAGCGGCCTACCACGGGTAACAGTAAGCGGACGGCCTGCTAGCGGGCTACCGCGGGTCTCGACGGCTGGGAAGGTACGCGGTCGGCCTGCTAGCGGGCTACCACGGGTAAAGGTACGTGGTCGGCCTGCTAGCGGGCTACCGCGGGTAAAGGTACTCGGACGGCCTGCTAGCGGGCTACCACGGGTAAAAGGTACGTGGTCGACCTGCTAGCGGGCTGCCGCGGGTGAAGGTACGCGGACGGCCTGCTTTGCGCGCTACCACGGCTGTCGACGGCGGGGGAAGGTACGTGGTCGACCTGCTAGCTAGCGGGCTACCACGGGTAAAAGGTACGTGGTCGGCCTGCTAGCGGGCTACCACGGGGAAAGGTACGTGGCTGGCCGGCCTGCTAGCGGGCTACCACGGGGAAAGGTACGTGGCAGGCCGACCACGTACCTTTACCCGCGGTCGAGACCCGCGGTAGCCCGCTAGCAGGCCTACCACGTACCTCTCCCCGCGGTACCCCGCTAGCAGGCCGACCACGTTACCTTCACCCACTCTTTCAAACCTTTTTTTATAAGGGCCACCGTGCCGTTATAAGCTCCAGAGACAAGCCGTACAGCTTGTCTCTGGGACCTTATATGGTCCGCGTTGGAGCATATATGGTCCGGGCTGGACCATATATGAACCAAACCTCTCTCTGACGCGACTTGGTGGACCATCGAAGGTCCAACGGATCTCTCTCTGTGGACCATATAAGGTGCACGGTGGGCCTTAAATGGTCCAGCGGGACTCTAGCGGGTCTCGATAACTACTAGGGTTAGGGTTAGGGTTAGGGTTAGGGTTAGGGTTAGGGTTAGGGTTAGGGTTAGGGTTAGGGTTAGGGTTAGGGTAACGGTTAGGGTTAGGGTTAGGGTTAGGGTTAGGGTTAGGGTTAGGGTTAGGGTTAGGGTTAGGGTTAGGGTTAGGGTTAGGGTTAGGGTTAGGGTTAGGGTTAGGGTTAGGGCTAGGGCTAGGGCTAGGGCTAGGGCTAGGGTTAGGGTTAGGGTTAGGGTTAGGGTTAGGGTTAGGGTTAGGGTTAGGGTTAGGGTTAGGGTTAGGGTTAGGGTTAGGGTTAGGGTTACGGCTAGGCTTAGGGCTAGGCTTAGCACCCACTGTAACCCTAGCTTATGTCCTGAGACAACCCTAGTTCAAACCTTCGCGAAGGTGTCGGACGCCAGCACACGGCCGATCAAGAGGGTGTACGATGCCTGCCTTCGTTACCTGACATTTTATCGTATCATGGAGAGACCTGCTGTAATATTCTTACGTGCGGCTTCCCGATGACAAAAAAAAATTGTTAAGACATACTTTTTGACTGGGGTATAGTTGGCCGGCCTTCGATGGTCGAGACGCTTACGTTCGGCTTCCCGATGAAAAAATTCCCAAGGGTCAACATTTTTTACCGACGATAAAGGTGGCCGAGAGACCCGCGGTAGTCCGCCCGCGTCTAACGTGCGACACCTCGATGAAAATTTCACCCACGTAAAATTTTTTTACCGAGGGTATAGTTTGCCGGCCTCGATGGTCGAGAGACCCGCGGTAGCCCGTCCGCGTCTAACGTGCGACACCTCGATGAAAATTTCACCCTCGTAAAATTTTTTTACCGAGGGTATAGTTTGCCGGCCTCGATGGTCGAGAGACCCGCGGTAGCCCGTCCGCGTCTAACGTGCGACACCTCGATGAAAATTTCACCCTCGTAAAAATTTTTTACCGAGGGTATAGTTTGCCGGCCTCGATGGTCGAGAGACCCGCGGTAGCCCGTCCGCGTCTAACGTGCGACACCTCGATGAAAATTTCACCCTCGTAAAAATATTTTACCGAGGGTATAGTTTGCCGGCCTCGATGGTCGAGAGACCCGCGGTAGCCCGTCCGCGTCTAACGTGCGACACCTCGATGAAAATTTCACCCTCGTAAAAAATTTTTACCGAGGGTATAGTTTGCCGGCCTCGATGGTCGAGAGACCCGCGGTAGCCCGTCCGCGTCTAACGTGCGACACCTCGATGAAAATTTCACCCTCGTAAAAAAATTTTACCGAGGGTATAGTTTGCCGGCCTCGATGGTCGAGAGACCCGCGGTAGCCCGTCCGCGTCTAACGTGCGACACCTCGATGAAAATTTCACCCTCGTAAATTTTTTTTACCGAGGGTATAGTTTGCCGGCCTCGATGGTC
>NW_027468013.1:60000-65000 GCF_965363235.1 Mytilus galloprovincialis
TTACTACCGCGTCTATCCCGACAGCAAAGATCGGGTCTTCACTGCTCCCATGATATGAAGTTGCACACGACGACTGGGGATTCCAAGATTTCAAAATTTTTCAAAATTTTAAAAGACGGCTCAGCCGGGGCAGGGACGGTCGCCCGTCGATCCGACGATCCCCACTACCCATCCGACCCCTTACTTGTGGGCCGTTCTCACCCAGGAAGGAATTTTCGACATTTGAAAAAAAAAAAAAAAAAAAAAAAAAAAAAAAAAAATCATCGGGCCTGCTAGCGGGCGACCGCGGGTCTGGACGGCGGGTGAAGGTACGCGGTCGGCCTGCTAGCCGTCTACCACGGGTAAAGGTACGTGGACGGCCTGCTAGCGGGCTACCACGGGTAAAAGTAAGCGGACGGCCTGCTAGCGGGCTACCGCGGGTCTCGACGGCGGGGAAGGTACGCGGTCGGCCTGCTAGCGGGCTACCACGGGGAAAGGTACGTGGACGGCCTGCTAGCGGGCTACCGCGGGTCTCGACGGCGGGGAAGGTACGCGGTCGGCCTGCTAGCGGGCTACCACGGGTAAAGGTACGTGGACGGCCTGCTAGCGGACTACCGCGGGTCTCGACGGCGGGGAAGGTACGCGGTCGGCCTGCTAGCGGGCTACCACGGGGAAAGGCACGTGGACGGCCTGCTAGCGGGCTACCGCGGGTCTCGACGGCTGGGAAGGTACGCGGTCGGCCTGCTAGCGGGCTACCACGGGGAAAGGTACGTGGACGGCCTGCTAGCGGGCTACCGCGGGTCTCGACGGCTGGGAAGGTACGCGGTCGGCCTGCTAGCGGGCTACCACGGGGAAAGGTACGTGGACGGCCTGCTAGCGGACTACCGCGGGTCTCGACGGCGGGGAAGGTACGCGGTCGGCCTGCTAGCGGGCCACCACGGGGAAAGGCACGTGGACGGCCTGCTAGCGGGCTACCGCGGGTCTCGACGGCGGGGAAGGTACGCGGTCGGCCTGCTAGCGGGCCACCACGGGGAAAGGTACGTGGACGGCCTGCTAGCGGGCTACCGCGGGTCTCGACGGCGGGGAAGGTACGCGGTCGGCCTGCTAGCGGGCTACCACGGGGAAAGGTACGTGGACGGCCTGCTAGCGGGCTACCGCGGGTCTCGACGGCGGGGAAGGTACGCGGTCGGCCTGCCAGCGGGCCACCACGGGGAAAGGCACGTGGACGGCCTGCTAGCGGGCTACCGCGGGTCTCGACGGCTGGGAAGGTACGCGGTCGGCCTGCTAGCGGGCTACCACGGGTAAAGGTACGTGGACGGCCTGCTAGCGGGCTACCGCGGGTCTCGACGGCTGGGAAGGTACGCGGTCGGCCTGCTAGCGGGCTACCACGGGTAAAGGTACGTGGACGGCCTGCTAGCGGACTACCGCGGGTCTCGACGGCGGGGAAGGTACGCGGTCGGCCTGCTAGCGGGCTACCACGGGGAAAGGCACGTGGACGGCCTGCTAGCGGGCTACCGCGGGTCTCGACGGCTGGGAAGGTACGCGGTCGGCCTGCTAGCGGGCTACCACGGGGAAAGGTACGTGGACGGCCTGCTAGCGGGCTACCGCGGGTCTCGACGGCTGGGAAGGTACGCGGTCGGCCTGCTAGCGGGCTACCACGGGGAAAGGTACGTGGACGGCCTGCTAGCGGACTACCGCGGGTCTCGACGGCGGGGAAGGTACGCGGTCGGCCTGCTAGCGGGCCACCACGGGGAAAGGCACGTGGACGGCCTGCTAGCGGGCTACCGCGGGTCTCGACGGCGGGGAAGGTACGCGGTCGGCCTGCTAGCGGGCTACCACGGGGAAAGGTACGTGGACGGCCTGCTAGCGGGCTACCGCGGGTCTCGACGGCGGGGAAGGTACGCGGTCGGCCTGCTAGCGGGCTACCACGGGGAAAGGTACGTGGACGGCCTGCTAGCGGGCTACCGCGGGTCTCGACGGCGGGGAAGGTACGCGGTCGGCCTGCCAGCGGGCCACCACGGGGAAAGGCACGTGGACGGCCTGCTAGCGGGCTACCGCGGGTCTCGACGGCTGGGAAGGTACGCGGTCGGCCTGCTAGCGGGCTACCACGGGTAAAGGTACGTGGACGGCCTGCTAGCGGGCTACCGCGGGTCTCGACGGCTGGGAAGGTACGCGGTCGGCCTGCTAGCGGGCTACCACGGGTAAAGGTACGTGGACGGGCCTGCTAGCGGCCTACCACGGGTAACAGTAAGCGGACGGCCTGCTAGCGGGCTACCGCGGGTCTCGACGGCTGGGAAGGTACGCGGTCGGCCTGCTAGCGGGCTACCACGGGTAAAGGTACGTGGTCGGCCTGCTAGCGGGCTACCGCGGGTAAAGGTACTCGGACGGCCTGCTAGCGGGCTACCACGGGTAAAAGGTACGTGGTCGACCTGCTAGCGGGCTGCCGCGGGTGAAGGTACGCGGACGGCCTGCTTTGCGCGCTACCACGGCTGTCGACGGCGGGGGAAGGTACGTGGTCGACCTGCTAGCTAGCGGGCTACCACGGGTAAAAGGTACGTGGTCGGCCTGCTAGCGGGCTACCACGGGGAAAGGTACGTGGCTGGCCGGCCTGCTAGCGGGCTACCACGGGGAAAGGTACGTGGCAGGCCGACCACGTACCTTTACCCGCGGTCGAGACCCGCGGTAGCCCGCTAGCAGGCCTACCACGTACCTCTCCCCGCGGTACCCCGCTAGCAGGCCGACCACGTTACCTTCACCCACTCTTTCAAACCTTTTTTTATAAGGGCCACCGTGCCGTTATAAGCTCCAGAGACAAGCCGTACAGCTTGTCTCTGGGACCTTATATGGTCCGCGTTGGAGCATATATGGTCCGGGCTGGACCATATATGAACCAAACCTCTCTCTGACGCGACTTGGTGGACCATCGAAGGTCCAACGGATCTCTCTCTGTGGACCATATAAGGTGCACGGTGGGCCTTAAATGGTCCAGCGGGACTCTAGCGGGTCTCGATAACTACTAGGGTTAGGGTTAGGGTTAGGGTTAGGGTTAGGGTTAGGGTTAGGGTTAGGGTTAGGGTTAGGGTTAGGGTTAGGGTAACGGTTAGGGTTAGGGTTAGGGTTAGGGTTAGGGTTAGGGTTAGGGTTAGGGTTAGGGTTAGGGTTAGGGTTAGGGTTAGGGTTAGGGTTAGGGTTAGGGTTAGGGTTAGGGCTAGGGCTAGGGCTAGGGCTAGGGCTAGGGTTAGGGTTAGGGTTAGGGTTAGGGTTAGGGTTAGGGTTAGGGTTAGGGTTAGGGTTAGGGTTAGGGTTAGGGTTAGGGTTAGGGTTACGGCTAGGCTTAGGGCTAGGCTTAGCACCCACTGTAACCCTAGCTTATGTCCTGAGACAACCCTAGTTCAAACCTTCGCGAAGGTGTCGGACGCCAGCACACGGCCGATCAAGAGGGTGTACGATGCCTGCCTTCGTTACCTGACATTTTATCGTATCATGGAGAGACCTGCTGTAATATTCTTACGTGCGGCTTCCCGATGACAAAAAAAAATTGTTAAGACATACTTTTTGACTGGGGTATAGTTGGCCGGCCTTCGATGGTCGAGACGCTTACGTTCGGCTTCCCGATGAAAAAATTCCCAAGGGTCAACATTTTTTACCGACGATAAAGGTGGCCGAGAGACCCGCGGTAGTCCGCCCGCGTCTAACGTGCGACACCTCGATGAAAATTTCACCCACGTAAAATTTTTTTACCGAGGGTATAGTTTGCCGGCCTCGATGGTCGAGAGACCCGCGGTAGCCCGTCCGCGTCTAACGTGCGACACCTCGATGAAAATTTCACCCTCGTAAAATTTTTTTACCGAGGGTATAGTTTGCCGGCCTCGATGGTCGAGAGACCCGCGGTAGCCCGTCCGCGTCTAACGTGCGACACCTCGATGAAAATTTCACCCTCGTAAAAATTTTTTACCGAGGGTATAGTTTGCCGGCCTCGATGGTCGAGAGACCCGCGGTAGCCCGTCCGCGTCTAACGTGCGACACCTCGATGAAAATTTCACCCTCGTAAAAATATTTTACCGAGGGTATAGTTTGCCGGCCTCGATGGTCGAGAGACCCGCGGTAGCCCGTCCGCGTCTAACGTGCGACACCTCGATGAAAATTTCACCCTCGTAAAAAATTTTTACCGAGGGTATAGTTTGCCGGCCTCGATGGTCGAGAGACCCGCGGTAGCCCGTCCGCGTCTAACGTGCGACACCTCGATGAAAATTTCACCCTCGTAAAAAAATTTTACCGAGGGTATAGTTTGCCGGCCTCGATGGTCGAGAGACCCGCGGTAGCCCGTCCGCGTCTAACGTGCGACACCTCGATGAAAATTTCACCCTCGTAAATTTTTTTTACCGAGGGTATAGTTTGCCGGCCTCGATGGTCGAGAGACCCGCGGTAGCCCGTCCGCGTCTAACGTGCGACACCTCGATGAAAATTTCACCCTCGTAAATTTTTTTTACCGAGGGTATAGTTTGCCGGCCTCGATGGTCGAGAGACCCGCGGTAGCCCGTCCGCGTCTAACGTGCGACACCTCGATGAAAATTTCACCCTCGTAAAATTTTTTTACCGAGGGTATAGTTTGCCGGCCTCGATGGTCGAGAGACCCGCGGTAGCCCGTCCGCGTCTAACGTGCGACACCTCGATGAAAATTTCACCCTCGTAAAAAAATTTTACCGAGGGTATAGTTTGCCGGCCTCGATGGTCGAGAGACCCGCGGTAGCCCGTCCGCGTCTAACGTGCGACACCTCGATGAAAATTTCACCCTCGTAAATTTTTTTTACCGAGGGTATAGTTTGCCGGCCTCGATGGTCGAGAGACCCGCGGTAGCCCGTCCGCGTCTAACGTGCGACACCTCGATGAAAATTTCACCCTCGTAAAAAATTTTTACCGAGGGTATAGTTTGCCGGCCTCGATGGTCGAGAGACCCGCGGTAGCCCGTCCGCGTCTAACGTGCGACACCTCGATGAAAATTTCACCCTCGTAAAAAAATT
>NW_027468013.1:75000-80000 GCF_965363235.1 Mytilus galloprovincialis
CGTGGACGGCCTGCTAGCGGGCTACCGCGGGTCTCGACGGCGGGGAAGGTACGCGGTCGGCCTGCTAGCGGGCCACCACGGGGAAAGGTACGTGGACGGCCTGCTAGCGGGCTACCGCGGGTCTCGACGGCGGGGAAGGTACGCGGTCGGCCTGCTAGCGGGCTACCACGGGGAAAGGTACGTGGACGGCCTGCTAGCGGGCTACCGCGGGTCTCGACGGCGGGGAAGGTACGCGGTCGGCCTGCCAGCGGGCCACCACGGGGAAAGGCACGTGGACGGCCTGCTAGCGGGCTACCGCGGGTCTCGACGGCTGGGAAGGTACGCGGTCGGCCTGCTAGCGGGCTACCACGGGTAA
The DNA here is from genome assembly GCF_965363235.1 of Mytilus galloprovincialis. Taxonomy (NCBI): domain Eukaryota; kingdom Metazoa; phylum Mollusca; class Bivalvia; order Mytilida; family Mytilidae; genus Mytilus; species Mytilus galloprovincialis. Next base: position 75,356 of record NW_027468013.1, read on the forward strand.
AGGTACGTGGACGGCCTGCTAGCGGGCTACCGCGGGTCTCGACGGCTGGGAAGGTACGCGGTCGGCCTGCTAGCGGGCTACCACGGGTAAAGGTACGTGGACGGCCTGCTAGCGGACTACCGCGGGTCTCGACGGCGGGGAAGGTACGCGGTCGGCCTGCTAGCGGGCTACCACGGGGAAAGGCACGTGGACGGCCTGCTAGCGGGCTACCGCGGGTCTCGACGGCTGGGAAGGTACGCGGTCGGCCTGCTAGCGGGCTACCACGGGGAAAGGTACGTGGACGGCCTGCTAGCGGGCTACCGCGGGTCTCGACGGCTGGGAAGGTACGCGGTCGGCCTGCTAGCGGGCTACCACGGGGAAAGGTACGTGGACGGCCTGCTAGCGGACTACCGCGGGTCTCGACGGCGGGGAAGGTACGCGGTCGGCCTGCTAGCGGGCCACCACGGGGAAAGGCACGTGGACGGCCTGCTAGCGGGCTACCGCGGGTCTCGACGGCGGGGAAGGTACGCGGTCGGCCTGCTAGCGGGCTACCACGGGGAAAGGTACGTGGACGGCCTGCTAGCGGGCTACCGCGGGTCTCGACGGCGGGGAAGGTACGCGGTCGGCCTGCTAGCGGGCTACCACGGGGAAAGGTACGTGGACGGCCTGCTAGCGGGCTACCGCGGGTCTCGACGGCGGGGAAGGTACGCGGTCGGCCTGCCAGCGGGCCACCACGGGGAAAGGCACGTGGACGGCCTGCTAGCGGGCTACCGCGGGTCTCGACGGCTGGGAAGGTACGCGGTCGGCCTGCTAGCGGGCTACCACGGGTAAAGGTACGTGGACGGCCTGCTAGCGGGCTACCGCGGGTCTCGACGGCTGGGAAGGTACGCGGTCGGCCTGCTAGCGGGCTACCACGGGTAAAGGTACGTGGACGGGCCTGCTAGCGGCCTACCACGGGTAACAGTAAGCGGACGGCCTGCTAGCGGGCTACCGCGGGTCTCGACGGCTGGGAAGGTACGCGGTCGGCCTGCTAGCGGGCTACCACGGGTAAAGGTACGTGGTCGGCCTGCTAGCGGGCTACCGCGGGTAAAGGTACTCGGACGGCCTGCTAGCGGGCTACCACGGGTAAAAGGTACGTGGTCGACCTGCTAGCGGGCTGCCGCGGGTGAAGGTACGCGGACGGCCTGCTTTGCGCGCTACCACGGCTGTCGACGGCGGGGGAAGGTACGTGGTCGACCTGCTAGCTAGCGGGCTACCACGGGTAAAAGGTACGTGGTCGGCCTGCTAGCGGGCTACCACGGGGAAAGGTACGTGGCTGGCCGGCCTGCTAGCGGGCTACCACGGGGAAAGGTACGTGGCAGGCCGACCACGTACCTTTACCCGCGGTCGAGACCCGCGGTAGCCCGCTAGCAGGCCTACCACGTACCTCTCCCCGCGGTACCCCGCTAGCAGGCCGACCACGTTACCTTCACCCACTCTTTCAAACCTTTTTTTATAAGGGCCACCGTGCCGTTATAAGCTCCAGAGACAAGCCGTACAGCTTGTCTCTGGGACCTTATATGGTCCGCGTTGGAGCATATATGGTCCGGGCTGGACCATATATGAACCAAACCTCTCTCTGACGCGACTTGGTGGACCATCGAAGGTCCAACGGATCTCTCTCTGTGGACCATATAAGGTGCACGGTGGGCCTTAAATGGTCCAGCGGGACTCTAGCGGGTCTCGATAACTACTAGGGTTAGGGTTAGGGTTAGGGTTAGGGTTAGGGTTAGGGTTAGGGTTAGGGTTAGGGTTAGGGTTAGGGTTAGGGTAACGGTTAGGGTTAGGGTTAGGGTTAGGGTTAGGGTTAGGGTTAGGGTTAGGGTTAGGGTTAGGGTTAGGGTTAGGGTTAGGGTTAGGGTTAGGGTTAGGGTTAGGGTTAGGGCTAGGGCTAGGGCTAGGGCTAGGGCTAGGGTTAGGGTTAGGGTTAGGGTTAGGGTTAGGGTTAGGGTTAGGGTTAGGGTTAGGGTTAGGGTTAGGGTTAGGGTTAGGGTTAGGGTTACGGCTAGGCTTAGGGCTAGGCTTAGCACCCACTGTAACCCTAGCTTATGTCCTGAGACAACCCTAGTTCAAACCTTCGCGAAGGTGTCGGACGCCAGCACACGGCCGATCAAGAGGGTGTACGATGCCTGCCTTCGTTACCTGACATTTTATCGTATCATGGAGAGACCTGCTGTAATATTCTTACGTGCGGCTTCCCGATGACAAAAAAAAATTGTTAAGACATACTTTTTGACTGGGGTATAGTTGGCCGGCCTTCGATGGTCGAGACGCTTACGTTCGGCTTCCCGATGAAAAAATTCCCAAGGGTCAACATTTTTTACCGACGATAAAGGTGGCCGAGAGACCCGCGGTAGTCCGCCCGCGTCTAACGTGCGACACCTCGATGAAAATTTCACCCACGTAAAATTTTTTTACCGAGGGTATAGTTTGCCGGCCTCGATGGTCGAGAGACCCGCGGTAGCCCGTCCGCGTCTAACGTGCGACACCTCGATGAAAATTTCACCCTCGTAAAATTTTTTTACCGAGGGTATAGTTTGCCGGCCTCGATGGTCGAGAGACCCGCGGTAGCCCGTCCGCGTCTAACGTGCGACACCTCGATGAAAATTTCACCCTCGTAAAAATTTTTTACCGAGGGTATAGTTTGCCGGCCTCGATGGTCGAGAGACCCGCGGTAGCCCGTCCGCGTCTAACGTGCGACACCTCGATGAAAATTTCACCCTCGTAAAAATATTTTACCGAGGGTATAGTTTGCCGGCCTCGATGGTCGAGAGACCCGCGGTAGCCCGTCCGCGTCTAACGTGCGACACCTCGATGAAAATTTCACCCTCGTAAAAAATTTTTACCGAGGGTATAGTTTGCCGGCCTCGATGGTCGAGAGACCCGCGGTAGCCCGTCCGCGTCTAACGTGCGACACCTCGATGAAAATTTCACCCTCGTAAAAAAATTTTACCGAGGGTATAGTTTGCCGGCCTCGATGGTCGAGAGACCCGCGGTAGCCCGTCCGCGTCTAACGTGCGACACCTCGATGAAAATTTCACCCTCGTAAATTTTTTTTACCGAGGGTATAGTTTGCCGGCCTCGATGGTCGAGAGACCCGCGGTAGCCCGTCCGCGTCTAACGTGCGACACCTCGATGAAAATTTCACCCTCGTAAATTTTTTTTACCGAGGGTATAGTTTGCCGGCCTCGATGGTCGAGAGACCCGCGGTAGCCCGTCCGCGTCTAACGTGCGACACCTCGATGAAAATTTCACCCTCGTAAAAAATTTTTACCGAGGGTATAGTTTGCCGGCCTCGATGGTCGAGAGACCCGCGGTAGCCCGTCCGCGTCTAACGTGCGACACCTCGATGAAAATTTCACCCTCGTAAAAAAATTTTACCGAGGGTATAGTTTGCCGGCCTCGATGGTCGAGAGACCCGCGGTAGCCCGTCCGCGTCTAACGTGCGACACCTCGATGAAAATTTCACCCTCGTAAATTTTTTTTACCGAGGGTATAGTTTGCCGGCCTCGATGGTCGAGAGACCCGCGGTAGCCCGTCCGCGTCTAACGTGCGACACCTCGATGAAAATTTCACCCTCGTAAAATTTTTTTACCGAGGGTATAGTTTGCCGGCCTCGATGGTCGAGAGACCCGCGGTAGCCCGTCCGCGTCTAACGTGCGACACCTCGATGAAAATTTCACCCTCGTAAAAAAATTTTACCGAGGGTATAGTTTGCCGGCCTCGATGGTCGAGAGACCCGCGGTAGCCCGTCCGCGTCTAACGTGCGACACCTCGATGAAAATTTCACCCTCGTAAATTTTTTTTACCGAGGGTATAGTTTGCCGGCCTCGATGGTCGAGAGACCCGCGGTAGCCCGTCCGCGTCTAACGTGCGACACCTCGATGAAAATTTCACCCTCGTAAAAAATTTTTACCGAGGGTATAGTTTGCCGGCCTCGATGGTCGAGAGACCCGCGGTAGCCCGTCCGCGTCTAACGTGCGACACCTCGATGAAAATTTCACCCTCGTAAAAAAATTTTACCGAGGGTATAGTTTGCCGGCCTCGATGGTCGAGAGACCCGCGGTAGCCCGTCCGCGTCTAACGTGCGACACCTCGATGAAAATTTCACCCTCGTAAAATTTTTTTACCGAGGGTATAGTTTGCCGGCCTCGATGGTCGAGAGACCCGCGGTAGCCCGTCCGCGTCTAACGTGCGACACCTCGATGAAAATTTCACCCTCGTAAAATTTTTTTACCGAGGGTATAGTTTGCCGGCCTCGATGGTCGAGAGACCCGCGGTAGCCCGTCCGCGTCTAACGTGCGACACCTCGATGAAAATTTCACCCTCGTAAAATTTTTTTACCGAGGGTATAGTTTGCCGGCCTCGATGGTCGAGAGACCCGCGGTAGCCCGTCCGCGTCTAACGTGCGACACCTCGATGAAAATTTCACCCTCGTAAATTTTTTTTACCGAGGGTATAGTTTGCCGGCCTCGATGGTCGAGAGACCCGCGGTAGCCCGTCCGCGTCTAACGTGCGACACCTCGATGAAAATTTCACCCTCGTAAAAATATTTTACCGAGGGTATAGTTTGCCGGCCTCGATGGTCGAGAGACCCGCGGTAGCCCGTCCGCGTCTAACGTGCGAC
>NW_027468013.1:90000-92500 GCF_965363235.1 Mytilus galloprovincialis
GCGGGCTACCACGGGGAAAGGTACGTGGACGGCCTGCTAGCGGGCTACCGCGGGTCTCGACGGCTGGGAAGGTACGCGGTCGGCCTGCTAGCGGGCTACCACGGGGAAAGGTACGTGGACGGCCTGCTAGCGGACTACCGCGGGTCTCGACGGCGGGGAAGGTACGCGGTCGGCCTGCTAGCGGGCCACCACGGGGAAAGGCACGTGGACGGCCTGCTAGCGGGCTACCGCGGGTCTCGACGGCGGGGAAGGTACGCGGTCGGCCTGCTAGCGGGCTACCACGGGGAAAGGTACGTGGACGGCCTGCTAGCGGGCTACCGCGGGTCTCGACGGCGGGGAAGGTACGCGGTCGGCCTGCTAGCGGGCTACCACGGGGAAAGGTACGTGGACGGCCTGCTAGCGGGCTACCGCGGGTCTCGACGGCGGGGAAGGTACGCGGTCGGCCTGCCAGCGGGCCACCACGGGGAAAGGCACGTGGACGGCCTGCTAGCGGGCTACCGCGGGTCTCGACGGCTGGGAAGGTACGCGGTCGGCCTGCTAGCGGGCTACCACGGGTAAAGGTACGTGGACGGCCTGCTAGCGGGCTACCGCGGGTCTCGACGGCTGGGAAGGTACGCGGTCGGCCTGCTAGCGGGCTACCACGGGTAAAGGTACGTGGACGGGCCTGCTAGCGGCCTACCACGGGTAACAGTAAGCGGACGGCCTGCTAGCGGGCTACCGCGGGTCTCGACGGCTGGGAAGGTACGCGGTCGGCCTGCTAGCGGGCTACCACGGGTAAAGGTACGTGGTCGGCCTGCTAGCGGGCTACCGCGGGTAAAGGTACTCGGACGGCCTGCTAGCGGGCTACCACGGGTAAAAGGTACGTGGTCGACCTGCTAGCGGGCTGCCGCGGGTGAAGGTACGCGGACGGCCTGCTTTGCGCGCTACCACGGCTGTCGACGGCGGGGGAAGGTACGTGGTCGACCTGCTAGCTAGCGGGCTACCACGGGTAAAAGGTACGTGGTCGGCCTGCTAGCGGGCTACCACGGGGAAAGGTACGTGGCTGGCCGGCCTGCTAGCGGGCTACCACGGGGAAAGGTACGTGGCAGGCCGACCACGTACCTTTACCCGCGGTCGAGACCCGCGGTAGCCCGCTAGCAGGCCTACCACGTACCTCTCCCCGCGGTACCCCGCTAGCAGGCCGACCACGTTACCTTCACCCACTCTTTCAAACCTTTTTTTATAAGGGCCACCGTGCCGTTATAAGCTCCAGAGACAAGCCGTACAGCTTGTCTCTGGGACCTTATATGGTCCGCGTTGGAGCATATATGGTCCGGGCTGGACCATATATGAACCAAACCTCTCTCTGACGCGACTTGGTGGACCATCGAAGGTCCAACGGATCTCTCTCTGTGGACCATATAAGGTGCACGGTGGGCCTTAAATGGTCCAGCGGGACTCTAGCGGGTCTCGATAACTACTAGGGTTAGGGTTAGGGTTAGGGTTAGGGTTAGGGTTAGGGTTAGGGTTAGGGTTAGGGTTAGGGTTAGGGTTAGGGTAACGGTTAGGGTTAGGGTTAGGGTTAGGGTTAGGGTTAGGGTTAGGGTTAGGGTTAGGGTTAGGGTTAGGGTTAGGGTTAGGGTTAGGGTTAGGGTTAGGGTTAGGGTTAGGGTTAGGGCTAGGGCTAGGGCTAGGGCTAGGGCTAGGGCTAGGGTTAGGGTTAGGGTTAGGGTTAGGGTTAGGGTTAGGGTTAGGGTTAGGGTTAGGGTTAGGGTTAGGGTTAGGGTTAGGGTTAGGGTTAGGGTTAGGGTTACGGCTAGGCTTAGGGCTAGGCTTAGCACCCACTGTAACCCTAGCTTATGTCCTGAGACAACCCTAGTTCAAACCTTCGCGAAGGTGTCGGACGCCAGCACACGGCCGATCAAGAGGGTGTACGATGCCTGCCTTCGTTACCTGACATTTTATCGTATCATGGAGAGACCTGCTGTAATATTCTTACGTGCGGCTTCCCGATGACAAAAAAAAATTGTTAAGACATACTTTTTGACTGGGGTATAGTTGGCCGGCCTTCGATGGTCGAGACGCTTACGTTCGGCTTCCCGATGAAAAAATTCCCAAGGGTCAACATTTTTTACCGACGATAAAGGTGGCCGAGAGACCCGCGGTAGTCCGCCCGCGTCTAACGTGCGACACCTCGATGAAAATTTCACCCACGTAAAATTTTTTTACCGAGGGTATAGTTTGCCGGCCTCGATGGTCGAGAGACCCGCGGTAGCCCGTCCGCGTCTAACGTGCGACACCTCGATGAAAATTTCACCCTCGTAAAATTTTTTTACCGAGGGTATAGTTTGCCGGCCTCGATGGTCGAGAGACCCGCGGTAGCCCGTCCGCGTCTAACGTGCGACACCTCGATGAAAATTTCACCCTCGTAAAAATTTTTTACCGAGGGTATAGTTTGCCGGCCTCGATGGTCGAGAGACCCGCGGTAGCCCGTCCGCGTCTAACGTGCGACACCTCGATG